>NW_027477422.1:0-74435 GCF_051020955.1 Megalopta genalis
ATCGTTTGGTTAAAGTCGCTATTTCGCACGAATTTCAATCGAAATCGTGTGTTTCGCATGATATTGAAGCTAAATCGTATGTTCCGCGTGAATTTAAAGCTAATCCGTGTAGTTCGCATGAATCTGAAGCTAAATTGTTCATTTCGCCTGAATTTGAAACCAAATCGTTTGTTTAAAATCGCTATTTTGCACGATTTCGAATCGAGGTCGTGTGTTTCGCATGATATTGAAGTTAAATCGTTTGTTTCGTGCGAATTTGAAGCTAATTCGTGTATTTCTCATGAATCTGAAGTTAAATTGTTCATATCGCATGAATTTGAAGCCAAATCATTTGTTTAAAATCGTTATTTTGCACGAATTTGAATCGAAATCGTGTGTTTCGCATGATATTGAAGTTAAATCGTATGTTTCGTGTGAATTTGAAGCTAATTCGTGTATTTCTCATGAATCTGAAGTTAAATTGTTCATATCGCATGAATTTGAAGCCAAATCGTTTGTTTAAAATCGCTATTTCGCACGAATTTGGATCGAAATCGTGTGTTTCGCATGATATTGAAGCTAAATCGTATGTTTCGCGTGAATTTGAAGCTGATTCGTGTATTTCGCATGAATCTGAAGCTAAATTGTTCATTTTGCATGAATTTGAAGCTAAATCGTTTGGTTAAAGTCGCTATTTCGCACGAATTTCAATCGAAATCGTGTGTTTCGCATGATATTGACGATAAATCGTATGTTTCGCTTGAATTTAAAGCTAATCCGTGTAGTTCGCATTAATGTGAAGCTAAATTGTTCATTTCGCATAAATTTGAAGCTAAATCATTTGTTTAAAATCGTTATTTTGCACGAATTTGAATCGAAATCGTGTGTTTCGCATGATATTGAAGTTAAATCGTATGTTTCGTGTGAATTTGAAGCTAATTCGTGTATTTCTCATGAATCTGAAGTTAAATTGTTCATATCGCATGAATTTGAAGCCAAATCGTTTGATTAAAATCGCTATTTTGCACGAATTTGGATCGAAATCGTGTGTTTCGCATGATATTGAAGATAAATCGTATGTTTCGCTTGAATTTGAAGCTGATTCGTATATTTCGCATGAATCTGAAGCTAAATTGTTCATATCGCATGAATTTGAAGCCAAATCGTGTGTTTAAAATCGCTATTTCGCACGAATTTGGATCGAAATCGTGTGTTTCGCATGATATTGAAGCTAAATCGTATGTTTCGCTTGAATTTGAAGCTGATTCGTGTATTTCGCATGAATCTGAAGCTAAATTGTTCATTTCGCATGAATTTGAAGCTAAATCGTTTGGTTAAAGTCGCTATTTCGCACGAATTTCAATCGAAATCGTGTGTTTCGCATGATATTGAAGCTAAATCGTATGTTCCGCGTGAATTTAAAGCTAATCCGTGTAGTTCGCATTAATGTGAAGCTAAATTGTTCATTTCGCATAAATTTGAAGCTAAATCGTTTGTTTAAAATCGTTATTTTGCACGAATTTGAATCGAAATCATGTGTTTCGCATGATATTGAAGCTAAATCGTATGTTTCGCGTGAATTTAAAGCTAATCCGTGTAGTTCGCATGAATCTGAAGCTAAATTGTTCATTTCGCCTGAATTTGGAACCAAATCGTTTGTTTAAAATCGCTATTTTGCACGAATTCGAATCGAAGTCGTGTGTTTCGCATGATATTAAAGTTAAATCGTATGTTTCGTGTGAATTTGAAGCTAATTCGTGTATTTCTCATGAATCTGATGTTAAATTGTTCATATCGCATGAATTTGAAGCCAAATCGTTTGATTAAAATCGCTATTTCGCACGAATTTGGATCGAAATCGTGTGTTTCGCATGATATTGAAGTTAAATCGATTGTTTCGTTTGAATTTGAAGCTAATTCGTGGATTTCTCATCAATCTGAAGTTAAATTGTTCATATCGCATGAATTTGAAGCCAAATCGTTTGTTTAAAATCGCTATTTCGCACGAATTTGGATCGAAATCGTGTGTTTCGCATGATATTGAAGCTAAATCGTATGTTTCGCTTGAATTTGAAGCTGATTCGTGTATTTCGCATGAATCTGAAGCTAAATTGTTCATTTCGCATGAATTTGAAGCTAAATCGTTTGGTTAAAGTCGCTATTTCGCACGAATTTCAATCGAAATCGTGTGTTTCGCATGATATTGAAGCTAAATCGTATGTTCCGCGTGAATTTAAAGCTAATCCGTGTAGTTCGCATGAATCTGAAGCTAAATTGTTCATTTCGCCTGAATTTGAAACCAAATCGTTTGTTTAAAATCGCTATTTTGCACGATTTCGAATCGAGGTCGTGTGTTTCGCATGATATTGAAGTTAAATCGTTTGTTTCGTGCGAATTTGAAGCTAATTCGTGTATTTCTCATGAATCTGAAGTTAATTGTTCATATCGCATGAATTTGAAGCCAAATCATTTGTTTAAAATCGCTATTTCGCACGAATTTGGATCGAAATCGTGTGTTTCGCATGATATTGAAGTTAAATCGTTTGTTTCGTTTGAATTTGAAGCTGATTCGTGTATTTCGCATGAATCTGAAGCTAAATTGTTCATTTCGCATGAATTTGAAGCTAAATCGTTTGTTTAAAATCGCTATTTCGCACGAATTTGGATCGAAATCGTGTGTTTCGCATGATATTGAAGATAAATCGTATGTTTCGCTTGAATTTGAAGCTGATTCGTGTATTTCGCATGAATCTGAAGCTAAATTGTTCATATCGCATGAATTTGAAGCCAAATCGTGTGTTTAAAATCGCTATTTCGCACGAATTTGGATCGAAATCGTGTGTTTCGCATGATATTGAAGCTAAATCGTATGTTTCGCTTGAATTTGAAGCTGATTCGTGTATTTCGCATGAATCTGAAGCTAAATTGTTCATTTCGCATGAATTTGAAGCTAAATCGTTTGGTTAAAGTCGCTATTTCGCACGAATTTCAATCGAAATCGTGTGTTTCGCATGATATTGAAGCTAAATCGTATGTTCCGCGTGAATTTAAAGCTAATCCGTGTAGTTCGCATGAATCTGAAGCTAAATTGTTCATTTCGCCTGAATTTGAAACCAAATCGTTTGTTTAAAATCGCTATTTTGCACGATTTCGAATCGAGGTCGTGTGTTTCGCATGATATTGAAGTTAAATCGTTTGTTTCGTGTGAATTTGAAGCTAATTCGTGTATTTCTCATGAATCTGAAGTTAAATTGTTCATATCGCATGAATTTGAAGCCAAATCATTTGTTTAAAATCGCTATTTCGCACGAATTTGGATCGAAATCGTGTGTTTCGCATGATATTGAAGTTAAATCGTATGTTTCGTGTGAATTTGAAGCTGATTCGTGTATTTCGCATGAATCTGAAGCTAAATTGTTCATTTCGCATGAATTTGAAGCCAAATCGTTTGATTAAAATCGCTATTTCGCACGAATTTGGATCGAAATCGTGTGTTTCGCATGATATTGAAGTTAAATCGTTTGTTTCGTGTGAATTTGAAGCTAATTCGTGTATTTCTCATGAATCTGAAGTTAAATTGTTCATATCGCATGAATTTGAAGCCAAATCGTTTGTTTAAAATCGCTATTTCGCACGAATTTGGATCGAAATCGTGTGTTTCGCATGATATAGAAGTTAAATCGTTTGTTTCGTGTGAATTTAAAGCTAATCCGTGTAGTTCGCATTAATGTGAAGGTAAATTGTTCATTTCGCATGAATTTGAAGCTAAATCGATTGTTTAAAATCGTTATTTTGCACGAATTTGAATCGAAATCGTGTGGTTCGCATGATATTGAAGTTAAATCGTTTGTTTCGTGTGAATTTGAAGCTAATTCGTGTATTTCTCATGAATCTGAAGTTAAATTGTTCATATCGCATGAATTTGAAGCCAAATCGTTTGTTTAAAATCGCTATTTCGCACGAATTTGGATCGAAATCGTGTGTTTCGCATGATATTGAAGTTAAATCGTTTGTTTCGTGTGAATTTGAAGCTAATTCGTGGATTTCTCATCAATCTGAAGTTAAATTGTTCATATCGCATGAATTTGAAGCCAAATCGTTTGTTTAAAATCGCTATTTCGCACGAATTTGGATCGAAATCGTGTGTTTCGCATGATATTGAAGATAAATCGTATGTTTCGCTTGAATTTGAAGCTGATTCGTGTATTTCGCATGAATCTGAAGCTAAATTGTTCATATCGCATGAATTTGAAGCCAAATCGTGTGTTCAAAATCGCTATTTCGCACGAATTTGGATCGAAATCGTGTGTTTCGCATGATATTGAAGCTAAATCGTATGTTTCGCTTGAATTTGAAGCTGATTCGTGTATTTCGCATGAATCTGAAGCTAAATTGTTCATTTCGCATGAATTTGAAGCTAAATCGTTTGGTTAAAGTCGCTATTTCGCACGAATTTCAATCGAAATCGTGTGTTTCGCATGATATTGAAGCTAAATCGTATGTTCCGCGTGAATTTAAAGCTAATCCGTGTAGTTCGCATGAATCTGAAGCTAAATTGTTCATTTCGCCTGAATTTGAAACCAAATCGTTTGTTTAAAATCGCTATTTTGCACGATTTCGAATCGAGGTCGTGTGTTTCGCATGATATTGAAGTTAAATCGTTTGTTTCGTGCGAATTTGAAGCTAATTCGTGTATTTCTCATGAATCTGAAGTTAAATTGTTCATATCGCATGAATTTGAAGCCAAATCATTTGTTTAAAATCGCTATTTCGCACGAATTTGGATCGAAATCGTGTGTTTCGCATGATATTGAAGTTAAATCGTTTGTTTCGTTTGAAATTTGAAGCTGATTCGTGTATTTCGCATGAATCTGAAGCTAAATTGTTCATTTCGCATGAATTTGAAGCTAAATCGTTTGTTTAAAATCGCTATTTCGCACGAATTTGGATCGAAATCGTGTGTTTCGCATGATATTGAAGATAAATCGTATGTTTCGCTTGAATTTGAAGCTGATTCGTGTATTTCGCATGAATCTGAAGCTAAATTGTTCATATCGCATGAATTTGAAGCCAAATCGTGTGTTTAAAATCGCTATTTCGCACGAATTTGGATCGAAATCGTGTGTTTCGCATGATATTGAAGCTAAATCGTATGTTTCGCTTGAATTTGAAGCTGATTCGTGTATTTCGCATGAATCTGAAGCTAAATTGTTCATTTCGCATGAATTTGAAGCTAAATCGTTTGGTTAAAGTCGCTATTTCGCACGAATTTCAATCGAAATCGTGTGTTTCGCATGATATTGAAGCTAAATCGTATGTTCCGCGTGAATTTAAAGCTAATCCGTGTAGTTCGCATGAATCTGAAGCTAAATTGTTCATTTCGCCTGAATTTGAAACCAAATCGTTTGTTTAAAATCGCTATTTGCACGATTTCGAATCGAGGTCGTGTGTTTCGCATGATATTGAAGTTAAATCGTTTGTTTCGTGTGAATTTGAAGCTAATTCGTGTATTTCTCATGAATCTGAAGTTAAATTGTTCATATCGCATGAATTTGAAGCCAAATCATTTGTTTAAAATCGCTATTTCGCACGAATTTGGATCGAAATCGTGTGTTTCGCATGATATTGAAGTTAAATCGTTTGTTTCGTTTGAATTTGAAGCTGATTCGTGTATTTCGCATGAATCTGAAGCTAAATTGTTCATTTCGCATGAATTTGAAGCTAAATCGTTTGGTTAAAGTCGCTATTTCGCACAAATTTCAATCGAAATCGTGTGTTTCGCATGATATTGACGATAAATCGTATGTTTCGCTTGAATTTAAAGCTAATCCGTGTAGTTCGCATGAATGTGAATTTAAATTGTTCATATCGCATGAATTTGAAGCTAAATCGTTTGTTTAAAATCGCTATTTCGCACGAATTTGAAGCGAAATCGTGTGTTTCGCATGATATGGAAGTTAAATCGTTTGTTTCGTTTGAATTTGAAGCTAATTCGTGTATTTCTCATGAATCTGAAGTTAAATTGTTCATATCGCATGAATTTGAAGCCAAATCGTTTGTTTAAAATCGCTATTTCGCACGAATTTGGATCGAAATCGTGTGTTTCGCATGATATTGAAGCTAAATCGTATGTTTCGCGTGAATTTGAAGCTGATTCGTGTATTTCGCATGAATCTGAAGCTAAATTGTTCATTTCGCATGAATTTGAAGCTAAATCGTTTGGTTAAAGTCGCTATTTCGCACAAATTTCAATCGAAATCGTGTGTTTCGCATGATATTGACGATAAATCGTATGTTTCGCTTGAATTTAAAGCTAATCCGTGTAGTTCGCATGAATGTGAATTTAAATTGTTCATATCGCATGAATTTGAAGCTAAATCGTTTGTTTAAAATCGCTATTTCGCACGAATTTGAAGCGAAATCGTGTGTTTCGCATGATATGGAAGTTAAATCGTTTGTTTCGTTTGAATTTGAAGCTAATTCGTGTATTTCTCATGAATCTGAAGTTAAATTGTTCATATCGCATGAATTTGAAGCCAAATCGTTTGTTTAAAATCGCTATTTCGCACGAATTTGGATCGAAATCGTGTGTTTCGCATGATATTGAAGCTAAATCGTATGTTTCGCGTGAATTTGAAGCTGATTCGTGTATTTCGCATGAATCTGAAGCTAAATTGTTCATTTCGCATGAATTTGAAGCTAAATCGTTTGGTTAAATTCGCTATTTCGCACAAATTTCAATCGAAATCGTGTGTTTCGCATGATATTGACGATAAATCGTATGTTTCGCTTGAATTTAAAGCTAATCCGTGTAGTTCGCATGAATGTGAATTTAAATTGTTCATATCGCATGAATTTGAAGCTAAATCGTTTGTTTAAAATCGCTATTTCGCACGAATTTGAAGCGAAATCGTGTGTTTCGCATGATATGGAAGTTAAATCGTTTGTTTCGTTTGAATTTGAAGCTAATTCGTGTATTTCTCATGAATCTGAAGTTAAATTGTTCATATCGCATGAATTTGAAGCCAAATCGTTTGTTTAAAATCGCTATTTCGCACGAATTTGGATCGAAATCGTGTGTTTCGCATGATATTGAAGTTAAATCGTTTGTTTCGTGTGAATTTGAAGCTAATTCGTGTATTTCTCATGAATCTGAAGTTAAATTGTTCATATCGCATGAATTTGAAGCCAAATCGTTTGTTTAAAATCGCTATTTCGCACGAATTTGGGTCGAAATCGTGTGTTTCGCATGATATAGAAGTTAAATCGTTTGTTTCGTTTGAATTTGAAGCTAATTCGTGTATTTCTCATGAATCTGAAGTTAAATTGTTCATATCGCATGAATTTGAAGCCAAATCGTTTGTTTAAAATCGCTATTTCGCACGAATTTGGATCGAAATCGTGTGTTTCGCATGATATTGAAGCTAAATCGTATGTTTCGCGTGAATTTGAAGCTGATTCGTGTATTTCGCATGAATCTGAAGCTAAATTGTTCATTTCGCATGAATTTGAAGCTAAATCGTTTGGTTAAAGTCGCTATTTCGCACGAATTTCAATCGAAATCGTGTGTTTCGCATGATATTGAAGCTAAATCGTATGTTCCGCGTGAATTAAAGCTAATCCGTGTAGTTCGCATGAATCTGAAGCTAAATTGTTCATTTCGCCTGAATTTGAAACCAAATCGTTTGTTTAAAATCGCTATTTTGCACGAATTCGAATCGAAGTCGTGTGTTTCGCATGATATTGAAGTTAAATCGTTTGTTTCGTGTGAATTTGAAGCTAATTCGTGTATTTCTCATGAATCTGAAGATAAATTGTTCATATCGCATGAATTTGAAGCCAAATCGTTTGTTTAAAATCGCTATTTCGCACGAATTTGGATCGAAATCGTGTGTTTCGCATGATATAGAAGTTAAATCGTTTGTTTCGTTTGAATTTGAAGCTAATTCGTGTATTTCTCATGAATCTGAAGTTAAATTGTTCATATCGCATGAATTTGAAGCCAAATCGTTTGTTTAAAATCGCTATTTTGCACGAATTTGAATCGAAATCGTGTGTTTCGCATGATATTGAAGCTAAATCGTATGTTTCGCGTGAATTTAAAGCTAATCCGTGTAGTTGGCATGAATCTGAAGCTAAATTGTTCATTTCGCCTGAATGTGAAACCAAATCGTTTGTTTAAAATCGCTATTTTGCACGAATTCGAATCGAAGTCGTGTCTTTCGCATGATATTGAAGTTAAATCGTTTGTTTCGTGTGAATTTGAAGCTAATTCGTGTATTTCTCATGAATCTGAAGTTAAATTGTTCATATCGCATGAATTTGAAGCCAAATCGTTTGTTTAAAATCGCTATTTCGCACGAATTTGTGTCGAAATCGTGTGTTTCGCATGATATAGAAGTTAAATCGTTTGTTTCGTTTGAATTTGAAGCTAATTCGTGTATTTCTCATGAATCTGAAGTTAAATTGTTCATATCGCATGAATTTGAAGCCAAATCGTGTGTTTAAAATCGCTATTTCGCACGAATTTGGATCGAAATCGTGTGTTTCGCATGATATTGAAGCTAAATCGTATGTTTCGCTTGAATTTGAAGCTGATTCGTGTATTTCGCATGAATCTGAAGCTAAATTGTTCATTTCGCATGAATTTGAAGCTAAATCGTTTGGTTAAAGTCGCTATTTCGCACGAATTTCAATCGAAATCGTGTGTTTCGCATGATATTGAAGCTAAATCGTATGTTCCGCGTGAATTTAAAGCTAATCCGTGTAGTTCGCATGAATCTGAAGCTAAATTGTTCATTTCGCCTGAATTTGAAACCAAATCGTTTGTTTAAAATCGCTATTTTGCACGATTTCGAATCGAGGTCGTGTGTTTCGCATGATATTGAAGTTAAATCGTTTGTTTCGTGCGAATTTGAAGCTAATTCGTGTATTTCTCATGAATCTGAAGTTAAATTGTTCATATCGCATGAATTTGAAGCCAAATCATTTGTTTAAAATCGCTATTTCGCACGAATTTGGATCGAAATCGTGTGTTTCGCATGATATTGAAGTTAAATCGTTTGTTTCGTTTGAATTTGAAGCTGATTCGTGTATTTCGCATGAATCTGAAGCTAAATTGTTCATTTCGCATGAATTTGAAGCTAAATCGTTTGTTTAAAATCGCTATTTCGCACGAATTTGGATCGAAATCGTGTGTTTCGCATGATATTGAAGATAAATCGTATGTTTCGCTTGAATTTGAAGCTGATTCGTGTATTTCGCATGAATCTGAAGCTAAATTGTTCATATCGCATGAATTTGAAGCCAAATCGTGTGTTTAAAATCGCTATTTCGCACGAATTTGGATCGAAATCGTGTGTTTCGCATGATATTGAAGCTAAATCGTATGTTTCGCTTGAATTTGAAGCTGATTCGTGTATTTCGCATGAATCTGAAGCTAAATTGTTCATTTCGCATGAATTTGAAGCTAAATCGTTTGGTTAAAGTCGCTATTTCGCACGAATTTCAATCGAAATCGTGTGTTTCGCATGATATTGAAGCTAAATCGTATGTTCCGCGTGAATTTAAAGCTAATCCGTGTAGTTCGCATGAATCTGAAGCTAAATTGTTCATTTCGCCTGAATTTGAAACCAAATCGTTTGTTTAAAATCGCTATTTTGCACGATTTCGAATCGAGGTCGTGTGTTTCGCATGATATTGAAGTTAAATCGTTTGTTTCGTGTGAATTTGAAGCTAATTCGTGTATTTCTCATGAATCTGAAGTTAAATTGTTCATATCGCATGAATTTGAAGCCAAATCATTTGTTTAAAATCGCTATTTCGCACGAATTTGGATCGAAATCGTGTGTTTCGCATGATATTGAAGTTAAATCGTTTGTTTCGTTTGAATTTGAAGCTGATTCGTGTATTTCGCATGAATCTGAAGCTAAATTGTTCATTTCGCATGAATTTGAAGCTAAATCGTTTGGTTAAAGTCGCTATTTCGCACAAATTTCAATCGAAATCGTGTGTTTCGCATGATATTGACGATAAATCGTATGTTTCGCTTGAATTTAAAGCTAATCCGTGTAGTTCGCATGAATGTGAATTTAAATTGTTCATATCGCATGAATTTGAAGCTAAATCGTTTGTTTAAAATCGCTATTTCGCACGAATTTGAAGCGAAATCGTGTGTTTCGCATGATATGGAAGTTAAATCGTTTGTTTCGTTTGAATTTGAAGCTAATTCGTGTATTTCTCATGAATCTGAAGTTAAATTGTTCATATCGCATGAATTTGAAGCCAAATCGTTTGTTAAAATCGCTATTTCGCACGAATTTGGATCGAAATCGTGTGTTTCGCATGATATTGAAGCTAAATCGTATGTTTCGCGTGAATTTGAAGCTGATTCGTGTATTTCGCATGAATCTGAAGCTAAATTGTTCATTTCGCATGAATTTGAAGCTAAATCGTTTGGTTAAAGTCGCTATTTCGCACAAATTTCAATCGAAATCGTGTGTTTCGCATGATATTGACGATAAATCGTATGTTTCGCTTGAATTTAAAGCTAATCCGTGTAGTTCGCATGAATGTGAATTTAAATTGTTCATATCGCATGAATTTGAAGCTAAATCGTTTGTTTAAAATCGCTATTTCGCACGAATTTGAAGCGAAATCGTGTGTTTCGCATGATATGGAAGTTAAATCGTTTGTTTCGTTTGAATTTGAAGCTAATTCGTGTATTTCTCATGAATCTGAAGTTAAATTGTTCATATCGCATGAATTTGAAGCCAAATCGTTTGTTTAAAATCGCTATTTCGCACGAATTTGGATCGAAATCGTGTGTTTCGCATGATATTGAAGCTAAATCGTATGTTTCGCGTGAATTTGAAGCTGATTCGTGTATTTCGCATGAATCTGAAGCTAAATTGTTCATTTCGCATGAATTTGAAGCTAAATCGTTTGGTTAAATTCGCTATTTCGCACAAATTTCAATCGAAATCGTGTGTTTCGCATGATATTGACGATAAATCGTATGTTTCGCTTGAATTTAAAGCTAATCCGTGTAGTTCGCATGAATGTGAATTTAAATTGTTCATATCGCATGAATTTGAAGCTAAATCGTTTGTTTAAAATCGCTATTTCGCACGAATTTGAAGCGAAATCGTGTGTTTCGCATGATATGGAAGTTAAATCGTTTGTTTCGTTTGAATTTGAAGCTAATTCGTGTATTTCTCATGAATCTGAAGTTAAATTGTTCATATCGCATGAATTTGAAGCCAAATCGTTTGTTTAAAATCGCTATTTCGCACGAATTTGGATCGAAATCGTGTGTTTCGCATGATATTGAAGTTAAATCGTTTGTTTCGTGTGAATTTGAAGCTAATTCGTGTATTTCTCATGAATCTGAAGTTAAATTGTTCATATCGCATGAATTTGAAGCCAAATCGTTTGTTTAAAATCGCTATTTCGCACGAATTTGGGTCGAAATCGTGTGTTTCGCATGATATAGAAGTTAAATCGTTTGTTTCGTTTGAATTTGAAGCTAATTCGTGTATTTCTCATGAATCTGAAGTTAAATTGTTCATATCGCATGAATTTGAAGCCAAATCGTTTGTTTAAAATCGCTATTTCGCACGAATTTGGATCGAAATCGTGTGTTTCGCATGATATTGAAGCTAAATCGTATGTTTCGCGTGAATTTGAAGCTGATTCGTGTATTTCGCATGAATCTGAAGCTAAATTGTTCATTTCGCATGAATTTGAAGCTAAATCGTTTGGTTAAAGTCGCTATTTCGCACGAATTTCAATCGAAATCGTGTGTTTCGCATGATATTGAAGCTAAATCGTATGTTCCGCGTGAATTTAAAGCTAATCCGTGTAGTTCGCATGAATCTGAAGCTAAATTGTTCATTTCGCCTGAATTTGAAACCAAATCGTTTGTTTAAAATCGCTATTTTGCACGAATTCGAATCGAAGTCGTGTGTTTCGCATGATATTGAAGTTAAATCGTTTGTTTCGTGTGAATTTGAAGCTAATTCGTGTATTTCTCATGAATCTGAAGATAAATTGTTCATATCGCATGAATTTGAAGCCAAATCGTTTGTTTAAAATCGCTATTTCGCACGAATTTGGATCGAAATCGTGTGTTTCGCATGATATAGAAGTTAAATCGTTTGTTTCGTTTGAATTTGAAGCTAATTCGTGTATTTCTCATGAATCTGAAGTTAAATTGTTCATATCGCATGAATTTGAAGCCAAATCGTTTGTTTAAAATCGCTATTTTGCACGAATTTGAATCGAAATCGTGTGTTTCGCATGATATTGAAGCTAAATCGTATGTTTCGCGTGAATTTAAAGCTAATCCCGTGTAGTTGGCATGAATCTGAAGCTAAATTGTTCATTTCGCCTGAATGTGAAACCAAATCGTTTGTTTAAAATCGCTATTTTGCACGAATTCGAATCGAAGTCGTGTCTTTCGCATGATATTGAAGTTAAATCGTTTGTTTCGTGTGAATTTGAAGCTAATTCGTGTATTTCTCATGAATCTGAAGTTAAATTGTTCATATCGCATGAATTTGAAGCCAAATCGTTTGTTTAAAATCGCTATTTCGCACGAATTTGGGTCGAAATCGTGTGTTTCGCATGATATAGAAGTTAAATCGTTTGTTTCGTTTGAATTTGAAGCTAATTCGTGTATTTCTCATGAATCTGAAGTTAAATTGTTCATATCGCATGAATTTGAAGCCAAATCGTGTGTTTAAAA
Source organism: Megalopta genalis (assembly GCF_051020955.1). Classification (NCBI taxonomy): domain Eukaryota; kingdom Metazoa; phylum Arthropoda; class Insecta; order Hymenoptera; family Halictidae; genus Megalopta; species Megalopta genalis. The sequence goes on from NW_027477422.1 coordinate 12,728, forward strand.
TCGCTATTTCGCACGAATTTGGATCGAAATCGTGTGTTTCGCATGATATTGAAGCTAAATCGTATGTTTCGCTTGAATTTGAAGCTGATTCGTGTATTTCGCATGAATCTGAAGCTAAATTGTTCATTTCGCATGAATTTGAAGCTAAATCGTTTGGTTAAAGTCGCTATTTCGCACGAATTTCAAACGAAATCGTGTGTTTCGCATGATATTGAAGCTAAATCGTATGTTCCGCGTGAATTTAAAGCTAATCCGTGTAGTTCGCATGAATCTGAAGCTAAATTGTTCATTTCGCCTGAATTTGAAACCAAATCGTTTGTTTAAAATCGCTATTTTGCACGATTTCGAATCGAGGTCGTGTGTTTCGCATGATATTGAAGTTAAATCGTTTGTTTCGTGTGAATTTGAAGCTAATTCGTGTATTTCTCATGAATCTGAAGTTAAATTGTTCATATCGCATGAATTTGAAGCCAAATCATTTGTTTAAAATCGCTATTTCGCACGAATTTGGATCGAAATCGTGTGTTTCGCATGATATTGAAGTTAAATCGTTTGTTTCGTTTGAATTTGAAGCTGATTCGTGTATTTCGCATGAATCTGAAGCTAAATTGTTCATTTCGCATGAATTTGAAGCTAAATCGTTTGGTTAAAGTCGCTATTTCGCACAAATTTCAATCGAAATCGTGTGTTTCGCATGATATTGACGATAAATCGTATGTTTCGCTTGAATTTAAAGCTAATCCGTGTAGTTCGCATGAATGTGAATTTAAATTGTTCATATCGCATGAATTTGAAGCTAAATCGTTTGTTTAAAATCGCTATTTCGCACGAATTTGAAGCGAAATCGTGTGTTTCGCATGATATGGAAGTTAAATCGTTTGTTTCGTGTGAATTTGAAGCTAATTCGTGTATTTCTCATGAATCTGAAGATAAATTGTTCATATCGCATGAATTTGAAGCCAAATCGTTTGTTTAAAATCGCTATTTCGCACGAATTTGGATCGAAATCGTGTGTTTCGCATGATATAGAAGTTAAATCGTTTGTTTCGTTTGAATTTGAAGCAAATTCGTGTATTTCTCATGAATCTGAAGTTAAATTGTTCATATCGCATGAATTTGAAGCCAAATCGTTTGTTTAAAATCGCTATTTTGCACGAATTTGAATCGAAATCGTGTGTTTCGCATGATATTGAAGCTAAATCGTATGTTTCGCGTGAATTTAAAGCTAATCCGTGTAGTTGGCATGAATCTGAAGCTAAATTGTTCATTTCGCCTGAATGTGAAACCAAATCGTTTGTTTAAAATCGCTATTTTGCACGAATTCGAATCGAAGTCGTGTGTTTCGCATGATATTGAAGTTAAATCGTTTGTTTCGTGTGAATTTGAAGCTAATTCGTGTATTTCTCATGAATCTGAAGTTAAATTGTTCATATCGCATGAATTTGAAGCCAAATCGTTTGTTTAAAATCGCTATTTCGCACGAATTTGGGTCGAAATCGTGTGTTTCGCATGATATAGAAGTTAAATCGTTTGTTTCGTTTGAATTTGAAGCTAATTCGTGTATTTCTCATGAATCTGAAGTTAAATTGTTCATATCGCATGAATTTGAATCCAAATCGTGTGTTTAAAATCGCTATTTCGCACGAATTTGGATCGAAATCGTGTGTTTCGCATGATATTGAAGCTAAATCGTATGTTTCGCTTGAATTTGAAGCTGATTCGTGTATTTCGCATGAATCTGAAGCTAAATTGTTCATTTCGCCTGAATTTGAAACCAAATCGTTTGTTTAAAATCGCTATTTTGCACGATTTCGAATCGAGGTCGTGTGTTTCGCATGATATTGAAGTTAAATCGTTTGTTTCGTGTGAATTTGAAGCTAATTCGTGTATTTCTCATGAATCTGAAGTTAAATTGTTCATATCGCATGAATTTGAAGCCAAATCATTTGTTTAAAATCGCTATTTCGCACGAATTTGGATCGAAATCGTGTGTTTCGCATGATATTGAAGTTAAATCGTTTGTTTCGTTTGAATTTGAAGCTGATTCGTGTATTTCGCATGAATCTGAAGCTAAATTGTTCATTTCGCATGAATTTGAATCTAAATCGTTTGGTTAAAGTCGCTATTTCGCACAAATTTCAATCGAAATCGTGTGTTTCGCATGATATTGACGATAAATCGTATGTTTCGCTTGAATTTAAAGCTAATCCGTGTAGTTCGCATGAATGTGAATTTAAATTGTTCATATCGCATGAATTTGAAGCTAAATCGTTTGTTTAAAATCGCTATTTCGCACGAATTTGAAGCGAAATCGTGTGTTTCGCATGATATGGAAGTTAAATCGTTTGTTTCGTTTGAATTTGAAGCTAATTCGTGTATTTCTCATGAATCTGAAGTTAAATTGTTCATATCGCATGAATTTGAAGCCAAATCGTTTGTTTAAAATCGCTATTTCGCACGAATTTGGATCGAAATCGTGTGTTTCGCATGATATTGAAGCTAAATCGTATGTTTCGCTTGAATTTGAAGCTGATTCGTGTATTTCGCATGAATCTGAAGCTAAATTGTTCATTTCGCATGAATTTGAAGCTAAATCGTTTGGTTAAAGTCGCTATTTCGCACGAATTTCAATCGAAATCGTGTGTTTCGCATGATATTGAAGCTAAATCGTATGTTCCGCGTGAATTTAAAGCTAATCCGTGTAGTTCGCATGAATCTGAAGCTAAATTGTTCATTTCGCCTGAATTTGAAACCAAATCGTTTGTTTAAAATCGCTATTTTGCACGAATTCGAATCGAAGTCGTGTGTTTCGCATGATATTGAAGTTAAATCGTTTGTTTCGTGTGAATTTGAAGCTAATTCATGTATTTCTCATGAATCTAAAGTTAAATTGTTCATATCGCATGAATTTGAAGCCAAATCATTTGATTAAAATCGCTATTTCGCACGAATTTGGATCGAAATCGTGTGTTTCGCATGATATTGAAGTTAAATCGTTTGTTTCGTTTGAATTTGAAGCTGATTCGTGTATTTCGCATGAATCTGAAGCTAAATTGTTCATTTCGCATGAATTTGAAGCTAAATCGTTTGGTTAAAGTCGCTATTTCGCACAAATTTCAATCGAAATCGTGTGTTTCGCATGATATTGACGATAAATCGTATGTTTCGCTTGAATTTAAAGCTAATCCGTGTAGTTCGCATGAATGTGAATTTAAATTGTTCATATCGCATGAATTTGAAGCTAAATCGTTTGTTTAAAATCGCTATTTCGCACGAATTTGAAGCGAAATCGTGTGTTTCGCATGATATGGAAGTTAAATCGTTTGTTTCGTTTGAATTTGAAGCTAATTCGTGTATTTCTCATGAATCTGAAGTTAAATTGTTCATATCGCATGAATTTGAAGCCAAATCGTTTGGTTAATGTCGTTATTTCGCACGAATTTCAAACGAAATCGTGTGTTTCGCATGATATTGACGATAAATCGTATGTTTCGCGTTGATTTGAACCTAATCCGTGTAGTCCGCATGAATCTGAAGCTAAATTGTTCATTTCGCCTGAATTTGAAACCAAATCGTTTGTTTACAATCGCTATTTCGCACGAATTTGGATCGAAATCGTGTGTTTCGCATGATATTGAAGCTAAATCGTATGTTTCGCGTGAATTTGAAGCTGATTCGTGTATTTCGCATGAATCTGAAGCTAAATTGTTCATTTCGCATGAATTTGAAGCTAAATCGTTTGGTTAAAGTCGCTATTTCGCACGAATTTCAATCGAAATCGTGTGTTTCGCATGATATTGACGATAAATCGTATGTTTCGCTTGAATTTGAAGCTAATCCGTGTAGTTCGCATGAATCTGAAGCTAAATTGTTCATTTCGCATGAATTTGAAGCTAAATCGTTTGTTTAAAATCGCTATTTTGCACGAATTTGAATCGAAATCGTGTGTTTCGCATGATATTGAAGCTAAATCGTATGTTTCGCGTGAATTTAAAGCTAATCCGTGTAGTTCGCATTAATGTGAAGCTAAATTGTTCATTTCGCATAAATTTGAAGCTAAATCGTTTGTTTAAAATCGCTATTTCGCACGAATTGGGATCGAAATCGTGTGTTTCGCATGATATTGAAGATAAATCGTATGTTTCGCTTGAATTTGAAGCTGGTTCGCGTATTTCGCATGAATCTGAAGCTAAATTGTTCATTTCGCATGAATATGAAGCTAAATCGTTTGGTTAAAGTCGCTATTTCGCACGAATTTGAAGCGAAATCGTGTATATCGCATGATATTGACGATAAATCGTAAGTTTCGCGTTGATTTAAACCTAATCCGTGTAGTTCGCATGAATCTGAAGCTAAATTGTTCATTTCGCCTGAATTTGAAACCAAATCGTTTGTTTAAAATCGCTATTTTGCCCGAATTTGAATCGAAATCGTGTGTTTCGCATGATATTGAAGTTAAATCGTTTGTTTCGTGTGAATTTGAAGCTAATTCGTGTATTTCTCATGAACCTGAAGTTAAATTGTTCATATCGCATGAATATGAAGCCAAATCGTTTGTTTAAAATCGCTATTTCGCACGAATTTGGATCGGAATCGTGTGTTTCGCATGATATTGAAGTTAAATCGTTTGTTTCGTTTGAATTTGAAGCTAATTCGTGTATTTCTCATGAATCTGAAGTTAAATTGTTCATATCGCATGAATTTGAAGCCAAATCGTTTGTTTAAAATCGCTATTTCGCACGAATTTGGATCGAAATCGTGTGTTTCGCATGATATTGAAGATAAATCGTATGTTTCGCTTGAATTTAAAGCTAATCCGTGTAGTTCGCATGAATGTGAATTTAAATTGTTCATATCGCATGAATTTGAAGCTAAATCGTTTGTTTAAAATCGCTATTTCGCACGAATTTGAAGCGAAATCGTGTATATCGCATGATATTGACGATAAATCGTAAGTTTCGCGTTGATTTAAAGCTAATCCGTGTAGTTCGCATGAATCTGAAGCTAAATTGTTCATTTCGCCTGAATTTGAAACCAAATCGTTTGTTTGAAATCGCTATTTTGCTCGAATTCGAATCGAAGTCGTGTATTTCGCATGATATTGAAGTTAAATCGTTTGTTTCGTGTGAATTTGAAGCTAATTCGTGTATTTCTCATGAATCTGAAGTTAAATTGTTCATTTCGCCTGAATTTGAAACCAAATCGTTTGTTTAAAATCGCTATTTTGCACGAATTTGAATCGAAATCGTGTGTTTCGCATGATATTGAAGTTAAATCGTTTGTTTCGTTTGAATTTGAAGCTAATTCGTGTATTTCTCATGAATCTGAAGTTAAATTGTTCATATCGCATGAATTTGAAGCCAAATCGTTTGTTTAAAATCGCTACTTCGCACGAATTTGGATCGAAATCGTGTGTTTCGCATGATATTGAAGATAAATCGTATGTTTCGCTTGAATTTGAAGCTGATTCGTGTATTTCGCATGAATCTGAAGCTAAATTGTTCATTTCGCATGAATTTGAAGCTAAATCGTTTGGTTAAAGTCGCTATTTCGCACGAATTTCAATCGAAATCGTGTGTTTCGCATGATATTGACGATAAATCGTATGTTTCGCTTGAATTTAAAGCTAATCCGTGTAGTTCGCATGAATCTGAAGCTAAATTGTTCATTTCGCATGAATTTGAAGCTAAATCGTTTGTTTAAAATCGCTATTTTGCACGAATTTGAATCGAAATCGTGTGTTTCGCATGATATTGAAGCTAAATCGTATGTTTCGCGTGAATTTGAAGCTAATCCGTGTAGTTCGCATGAATCTGAAGCTAAATTGTTCATTTCGCCTGAATTTGTAACCAAATCGTTTGTTTAAAATCGCTATTTTGCACGAATTCGAATCGAAGTCGTGTGTTTCGCATGATATTGAAGCTAAATCGTATGTTTCGCGTGAATTTAAAGCTAATCCGTGTAGTTCGCATGAATCTGAAGCTAAATTGTTCATTTCGCCTGAATTTGTAACCAAATCGTTTGTTTAAAATCGCTATTTTGCACGAATTCGAATCGAAGTCGTGTGTTTCGCATGATATTGAAGCTAAATCGTATGTTTCCGTGAATTTAAAGCTAATCCGTGTAGTTCGCATGAATGTGAAGCTAAATTGTTCATTTCGCATAAATTTGAAGCTATATCGTTTGTTTAAAATCGTTATTTTGCACGAATTTGAATCGAAATCGTGTGTTTCGAATGATGTTGAAGTTAAATCGTTTGTTTCGCGTGAATTTAAAGCTAATCCGTGTAGTTCGCAAGAATGTGAATCTAAATTGTTCATTTCGCATGAATTTGAAGCTAAATCGTTTGTTTAAAATCGCTATTTTGCACGAATTTGAATAGAAATCGTGTGTTTCGCATGATATTGAAGATAAATGGTATGTTTCGCGTGAATTTAAAGCTAATCCGTGTAGTTCGCATGAATGTGAAGCTAAATTGTTCATTTCGCATGAATTTAAAGCTAAATCGTTTGTTTAAAATCGTTATTTTGCACGAATTTGAATCGAAATCGTGTGTTTCGCATGATATTGAAGATAAATCGTATGTTTCGCGTGAATTTGAAGCTAATCCGTGTAGTTCGCATGAATGTGAAGCTAAATTGTTCATTTCGCATGAATTTGAAGCTAAATCGTTTGGTTAAAGTCGCTATTTCGCACGAATTTGAATCGAAATCGTGTGTTTCGCATGATATTGAAGCTAAATCGTATGTTTCGCGTGAACTTAAAGCTAATCCGTGTAGTTCGCATGAATGTGAATTTAAATTGTTCATATCCCATGAATTTGAAGCTAAATCCTTTGTTTAAAATCGCTATTTCGCACGAATTTTAAGCGAAGTCGTGTGTTTCGCATGATATTGAAGCTAAATCGTATGTTTCGCGTGAATTTAAAGCTACTCCGTGTAGTTCGCATGAATCTGAAGCTAAATTGTTCATTTCGCATAAATTTGAAACTAAATCGTTTGTTTAAAATCGTTATTTTGCACGAATTTGAATCGAAATCGTGTGTTTCGAATGATGTTGAAGTTAAATCGTTTGTTTCGTGTGAATTTGAAGCTAATTCGTGTATTTCTCATGAATCTGAAGTTAAATTGTTCATATCGCATGAATTTGAAGCCAAATCGTTTGTTTAAAATCGTTATTTTGCACGAATTTGAATCGAAATCGTGTGTTTCGAATGATGTTGAAGTTAAATCGTTTGTTTCGTGTGAATTTGAAGCTAATTCGTGTATTTCTCATGAATCTGAAGTTAAATTGTTCATATCGCATGAATTTGAAGCCAAATCGTTTGTTTAAAATCGCTATTTCGCACGAATTTGGATCGAAATCGTGAGTTTCGAATGATGTTGAAGTTAAATCGTTTGTTTCGTGTGAATTTGAAGCTAATTCGTGTATTTCTCATGAATCTGAAGTTAAATTGTTCATATCGCATGAATTTGAAGCCAAATCGTTTGTTTAAAATCGTTATTTTGCACGAATTTGAATCGAAATCGTGTGTTTCGAATGATGTTGAAGTTAAATCGTTTGTTTCGTGTGAATTTGAAGCTAATTCGTGTATTTCTCATGAATCTGAAGTTAAATTGTTCATATCGCATGAATTTGAAGCCAAATCGTTTGTTTAAAATCGCTATTTCGCACGAATTTGGATCGAAATCGTGAGTTTCGAATGATGTTGAAGTTAAATCGTTTGTTTCGTGTGAATTTGAAGCTAATTCGTGTATTTCTCATGAATCTGAAGTTAAATTGTTCATATCGCATGAATTTGAAGCCAAATCGTTTGTTTAAAATCGCTATTTCTCACGAATTTGGATCGAAATCGTGTGTTTCGCATGATATTGAAGTTAAATCGTTTGTATTGTTTGAATTTGAAGCTAATTCGTGTATTTCTCATGAATCTGAAGTTAAATTGTTCATATCGCATGAATTTGAAGCCAAATCGTTTGTTTAAAATCGCTATTTCGCACGAATTTGAATCGAAATCGTGTGTATCGCATGATATTGAAGCTAAATCGTATGTTTCGCGTGAATTTAAACCTAATCCGTGTAGTTCGCATGAATCTGAAGCTAAATTGTTCATTTCGCCTGAATTTGAAACCAAATCGTTTGTTTAAATTCGCTATTTTGCACGAATTTGAATAGAAATCGTGTGTTTCGCATGATATTGAAGCTAAATCGTATGTTTCGCGTGAATTTAAAGCTAATCCGTGTAGTTCGCATGAATCTGAAGCTAAATTGTTCATTTCGCCTGAATTTGAAACCAAATCGTTTGTTTAAAATCGCTATTTTGCACGAATTCGAATCGAAGTCGTGTGTTTCGCATGATATTGAAGCTAAATCGTATGTTTCCGTGAATTTAAAGCTAATCCGTGTAGTTCGCATGAATGTGAAGCTAAATTGTTCATTTCGCATAAATTTGAAGCTAAATCGTTTGTTTAAAATCGTTATTTTGCACGAATTTGAATCGAAGTCGTGTGTTTCGAATGATGTTGAAGTTAAATCGTTTGTTTCGCGTGAATTTAAAGCTAATCCGTGTAGTTCGCAAGAATGTGAATCTAAATTGTTCATTTCGCATGAATTTGAAGCTAAATCGTTTGTTTAAAATCGCTATTTTGCACGAATTTGAATAGAAATCGTGTGTTTCGCATGATATTGAAGATAAATGGTATGTTTCGCGTGAATTTAAAGCTAATCCGTGTAGTTCGCACGAATGTGAAGCTAAATTGTTCATTTCGCATGAATTTAAAGCTAAATCGTTTGTTTAAAATCGTTATTTTGCACGAATTTGAATCGAAATCGTGTGTTTCGCATGATATTGAAGATAAATCGTATGTTTCGCGTGAATTTGAAGCTAATCCGTGTAGTTCGCATGAATGTGAAGCTAAATTGTTCATTTCGCATGAATTTGAAGCTAAATCGTTTGGTTAAAGTCGCTATTTCGCACGAATTTGAATCGAAATCGTGTGTTTCGCATAATATTGAAGCTAAATCGTATGTTTCGCGTGAACTTAAAGCTAATCCGTGTAGTTCGCATGAATCTGAAGCTAAATTGTTCATTTCGCCTGAATTTGTAACCAAATCATTTGTTTAAAATCGCTATTTTGCACGAATTCGAATCGAAGTCGTGTGTTTCGCATGATATTGAAGCTAAATCGTATGTTTCGCGTGAATTTAAAGCTAATCCGTGTAGTTCGCATGAATCTGAAGCTAAATTGTTCATTTCGCATAAATTTGAAACTAAATCGTTTGTTTAAAATCGTTATTTTGCACGAATTTGAATCGAAATCGTGTGTTTCGAATGATGTTGAAGTTAAATCGTTTGTTTCGTGTGAATTTGAAGCTAATTCGTGTATTTCTCATGAATCTGAAGTTAAATTGTTCATATCGCATGAATTTGAAGCCAAATCGTTTGTTTAAAATCGTTATTTTGCACGAATTTGAATCGAAATCGTGTGTTTCGAATGATGTTGAAGTTAAATCGTTTGTTTCGTGTGAATTTGAAGCTAATTCGTGTATTTCTCATGAATCTGAAGTTAAATTGTTCATATCGCATGAATTTGAAGCCAAATCGTTTGTTTAAAATCGCTATTTCGCACGAATTTGGATCGAAATCGTGAGTTTCGAATGATGTTGAAGTTAAATCGTTTGTTTCGTGTGAATTTGAAGCTAATTCGTGTATTTCTCATGAATCTGAAGTTAAATTGTTCATATCGCATGAATTTGAAGCCAAATCGTTTGTTTAAAATCGCTATTTCTCACGAATTTGGATCGAAATCGTGTGTTTCGCATGATATTGAAGCTAAATCGTATGTTTCGCGTGAATTTAAACCTAATCCGTGTAGTTCGCATGAATCTGAAGCTAAATTGTTCATTTCGCCTGAATTTGAAACCAAATCGTTTGTTTAAATTCGCTATTTTGCACGAATTTGAATAGAAATCGTGTGTTTCGCATGATATTGAAGCTAAATCGTATGTTTCGCGTGAATTTAAACCTAATCCGTGTAGTTCGCATGAATCTGAAGCTAAATTGTTCATTTCGCCTGAATTTGAAACCAAATCGTTTGTTTAAATTCGCTATTTTGCACGAATTTGAATAGAAATCGTGTGTTTCGCATGATATTGAAGCTAAATCGTATGTTTCGCGTGAATTTAAAGCTAATCCGTGTAGTTCGCATGAATCTGAAGCTAAATTGTTCATTTCGCCTGAATTTGAAACCAAATCGTTTGTTTAAAATCGCTATTTTGCACGAATTCGAATCGAAGTCGTGTGTTTCGCATGATATTGAAGTTAAATCGTTTGTTTCGTGTGAATTTGAAGCTAATTCGTGTATTTCTCATGAATCTGAAGTTAAATTGTTCATATCGCATGAATTTGAAGCCAAATCGTTTGTTTAAAATCGCAACTTCGCACGAATTTGGATCGAAATCGTGTGTTTCGCATGATATTGAAGCTAAATCGTATGTTTCACGTCAATTTGAAGCTGATTCGTGTATTTCGCATGAATCTGAAGCTAAATTGTTCATTTCGCATGAATTCGAAGCTAAATCGTTTGGTTAAAGTCGCTATTTCGCACGAATATCAATCGAAATCGTGTGTTTCGCATGATATTGACGATAAATCGTATGTTTCGCTTGAATTTAAAGCTAATCCGTGTAGTTCGCATGAATCTGAAGCTAAATTGTTCATTTCGCATGAATTTGAAGCTAAATCGTTTGTTTAAAATCGCTATTTTGCACGAATTTGAATGGAAATCGTGTGTTTCGCATGATATTGAAGCTAAATCGTATGTTTCGCGTGAATTTAAAGCTAATCCGTGTAGTTCGCATGAATGTGAAGCTAAATTGTTCATTTCGCATGAATTTGAAGCTAAATCGTTTGTTTAAAATCGCTATTTTGCACGAATTTGATTCGAAATCGTGTGTTTCGCATGATATTGACGATAAATCGTATGTTTCGCTTGAATTTAAAGCTAATCCGTGTAGTTCGCATGAATCTGAAGCTAAATTGTTCATTTCGCATGAATTTGAAGCTAAATCGTTTGGTTAAAGTCGCTATTTCGCACGAATTTCAATCGAAATCGTGTGTTTCGCATGATATTGACGAAAATCGTATGTTTCGCGTTGATTTGAACCTAATCCGTGTAGTTCGCATGAGTGTGAAGCTAAATTGTTCATTTCGCATGAATTTTAAGCTAAATCGTTTGTTTAAAATCGCCATTTTGCACGAATTTGATTCGAAATCGTGTGTTTCGCATGATATTGAAGCTAAATCGTATGTTTCGCTTGAATTTAAAGCTGATCCGTGTAGTTCGCATGAATGTGAAGCTAAATTGTTCATTTCGCCTGTCATTTGTAACCAAATCGTTTGTTTAAAATCGCTATTTTGCACGAATTCGAATCGAAGTCGTGTGTTTCGCATGATATTGAAGCTAAATCGTATGTTACGCGTGAATTTAAAGCTAATCCGTGTAGTTCGCATGAATGTGAAGCTAAATTGTTCATTTCGCATGAATTTGAAGCTAAATCGTTTGTTTAAAATCGCTATTTTGCACGAATTTGATTCGAAATCGTGTGTTTCGCATGATATTGGCGATAAATCGTATGTTTCGCTTGAATTTAAAGCTAATCCGTGTAGTTCGCATGAGTGTGAAGCTAAATTGTTCATTTCGCATGAATTTGAAGCTAAATTGTTTGTTTAAAATCGTTATTTTGCACGAATTTGAATCGAAATCGTGTGTTTCGCATGATATTGAAGCTAAATCGTATGTTTCGCGTGAATTGAAGCTGATTCGTGTAGTTCGCATTAATGTGAATTTAAATTGTTCATATCGCATGGATTTGAAGCTAACTCGTTTGCTTCGAATGCAGTTGAAGCTAAATCACGTATATCACAAGTATTTGCAGCTAAACAATTGATTCGCATGGACTTGAAGCTAAGCCTTCTTCTTGGCATTGAATTGAAGCTAAATCGTGTGTTTTGCATAGATTTGAAGCTAACTCGTTTGTTTCTCCTGTATTTGAAGCCATATCAATTATATCGCAAGTATTTGAAGCTAAAGCATTTGTTTCGCATGGATTTGAAGCTAAGCCTTCTACTTCGCATTGATTGGATCCTAAATCACGTGTTTTGCATGGATTTGGTGCTAACTCGTTTGCTTCGAATGCAGTTGAAGCTAAATCATGTATACCACAAGTATTTGAAGCTAAACCATTTGTATCGCATGGATTTGAAGCTCTGCCTTCTACTTCGCATTGATTTGACGCTAAATATTGTGTTTCGCATCGATTTGAAGCTAACTCGTTTGTTTCGTATGCAGTTGAAGCTAAATCATGCATTTCACTAGTATTTCAAGCCGAACCATTAGATTCGCAAGGATTTGAAGCTAAGCCTTCTACTTCGCACTGATTTGAAGTTAAATCATGTGTTTCGCGTGGATTTGGAGCTAACTCGTTTGCTTCGAATGCAGTTGAAGCTAAATCATGTATATCACAAGTATTTGAAGCTAAACCATTTGTATCGCATGGATTTGAAGCTCTGCCTTCTACTTGGCATTGAATTGAAGCTAAATCGTGTGTTTTGCATGGATTTGAAGCTAACTCGTTTGTTTCTCCTGTATTTGAAGCTGTATCATTTATATCGCAAGAATTTGAAGCTAAACCATTTGTTTCGCATGGATTTGAAGCTAAGCCTTCTACTTGGCTTTGAATTGAAGCTAAATCGTTGGTTTTGCATGGATTTGAAGCTAACTCGTTTGTTTCTCCTGCATTTGACGCTGTATCATTTATATCGCAAGTATTTGAAGCTAAACCATTTGTTTCGCATGGATTTGAAGCTAAGCCTTCTACTTCGCACTGATTTGAAGTTAAATCATGTGTTTCGCGTGGATTTGGAGCTAACTCGTTTGTTTCGCATGCAGTTGAAACTAAATAATGTATATCACAAGTATTTGCAGCTAAACAATTGATTCGCATGGATTTGAAGCTAAGCCTTCTACTTGGCATTGAATTGAAGCTAAATCGTGTGTTTTGCATGGATTTGAAGCTAACTCGTTTGTTTCTCCTGTATTTGAATCTGTATCATTTATATCGCAAGTATTTGAAGCTAAACCATTTGTTTCGCATGGATTTGAAGCTAAACCTTCAACATCGCATTGATTTGAAGCTAAATTATGTGTTTCGCTTGGATTTGAGTGTAACTCATTTGTTTCGCATGCAGTTGAAGCTATATCACCTTTATCCCAAGTGTAGGATGCTCAATCATTTGTTTCGCATGGATTTGAAGCTAAACCTGCTACTTCGCATTGATTTGAAGCTAAATTATGTGTTTCGCTTGGATTTGAATGTAACTCATTTGTTTCGCATGCAGTTGAAGCTAAATCATGCATTTCACAAGTATTTGAAGACGACCCATTAGATTCGCATGGATTTGAAGCTAAGCCTTCTACTTCGCACTGATTTGAAGTTAAATCATGTGTTTCGCGTGGATTTGGAGCTAACTCGTTTGCTTCGAATGCAGTTGAAGCTAAATCATGTATATCACAAGTATTTGAAGCTAAACCATTTGTATCGCATGGATTTGAAGCTCTGCCTTCTACTTCGCATTGATTTGACGCTAAATATTGTGTTTCGCATGAATTGAAGCTAACTCGTTTGTTTCGCATGCAGTTGAAACTAAATCATGTATATCACAAGTATTTGCAGCTAAACAATTGATTCGCATGGATTTGAAGCTAAGCCTTCTACTTGGGATTGAATAGAAGCTAAATCGTGTCTTTTGCATAGATTTGAAGCTAACTCGTTTGTTTCTCCTGTATTTGAAGCTATATCAATTATATCGCAAGTATTTGAAGCTAAAGCATTTGTTTCGCATGGATTTGAAGCTAAGCCTTCTACTTCGCATTGATTGGATCCTAAATCACGTGTTTTGCATGGATTTGTATCTAAGCCTTCTACATCGCATTGATTTGCAGCTGAATCATGTGTTTCGCACTGATTTGAAGCTAACTCGTTCGTTTCTCCTGCATTTGAAACTATATCACTTATATCGCAAGTATTTGAAGCTAAATCATGTGTTTCGCTTGGATTTGAAGCTAAACCTTCTACATCGCATTGATTTGAAGCTAGATTATGTGTTTCGCTTGGATTTGAATGTAACTCATTTGTTTCGCATGCAGTTGAAGCTATATCACCTTTATCCCAAGTGTAGGAAGCTCAATCATTTGTTTCGCATGGATTTGAAGCTAAACCTGCTACTTCGCATTGATTTGAAGCTAAATTATGTGTTTCGCGTGGATTTGAAGGTAACTCGTTTTCGCATGCAGTTGAAGCTAAATCATGCATTTCACAAGTATTTGAAGCCGACCCATTAGATTCGCATGGATTTGGAGCTAAGCCTTCTACTTCGCACTGATTTGAAGTTAAATCATGTGTTTCGCGTGGATTTGGAGCTGACTCGTTTGCTTCGAATGCAGTTGAATCTAAATCATGTATATCACAAGTATTAGAAGCTAAACCATTTCTATCGCATGGATTTGAAGCTCTGCCTTCTACTTCGCATTGATTTGAAGCTAAATCATGTGTTTCCCTTGGATTTGAAGCTGAATCGTCTTTTTCGCATGCAGTTGAATCTATATCATTTATATCGCAAGTATCTGAAGCTAAATCATTTGTTTCTCATGGATTTGAAGCTAAACCTTCTACATCTCATGGATTTGAAGCTAAATCATGTGTTTGGCATGGATTTGAAGCTAAACCTTCTACATCGCATTGATTTGCATCTGTATCATGTCTTTCGCATGGATTTGAAGCTAACTTGTTCGTTTCGCATACAGTTGGAGCTATATCATGTATATATCAACTATTAGAAGCTGAACCATTTGTTTCGCATGTATGTGAAGCTAAATCATGTGTTTACCATGACAATGAACCTGAATCATGTGTTGCCCATGGATTTGAAGCTTAATCATGTGTTTTGCATGGATTTGAAGCTAACTCGTTTGTTCCTCCAGCTTTTGATGCTATATTACTTATATCGCAAGTATTTGAAGCTAAATCATATGTGTCGCATGCATTTGAAGCTGAAACTTCTACATCGCATTGATTTGAAGCTAAATCTTGTGTATCGCATGGATTTGAAGCTAAACCTTCTACATCGCATTGATTTGCAACTAAATCATGTGTTTAGCATGGATTTGATGGTAACTCGTCTGTTTTGCATGCAGTTGAAGCTACACCACCCATATCCCAAGTGTTTGAAGCTAAATCATGTGTTTCGCATGGATTTGAAACTGAACTTCTACATCGCATTGATTTGAAGCTAAATCGTGTAAATCGCATGGATTTGAAGCTAAACCTTATACATCGCATTGATTTGAAGCTAAATCATGTGTTTCGCATGGATTTGAAACTAACTCGTTTGTTTCGCATGCAGTTGTAGCTAAATAATGTATATCACAAGCATTTGTAGCTTATCCATTTGTTTCGCATGGATTTGAAGCTAAGCCTTCTACTTCGCATTGATTTGAAGCTAAATCATTTGTTTCGCATGGATTTGAAGCTAAACCTTCTAGATCGCATGGATTTGAAGCTAAACCTTCTACATCGCATTGATTTGCAGCTAAATCATGTGTTTCGCATATATTTGAAGCTAACTCGTTTGTTGCGCATGCAGTTAAATCTAAATAACGTATATCACAAGTATTTGAAGCTAACCATTTGTTTCGCATAGATTTGAAGCTATGCCTTCTACTTCGCATTAATAGGAAGCTAAATCACGTGGTTTGCATGGATTTGAAGCTAAACCTTCTACATCGCATTGATTTGAACCTAAATCATGTGTTTCGCACGGATTTGAAGCTAACTCGTTTGTTTCGCATACAGTTGGAGCTATATCATGTATATATCAACTATAAGAAGCCAAACCATTTGTTTCGCATGTATGTGAAGCTAAATCATGTGTTTACCATGACAATGAACCTAAATCATGTGTTGCCCATGGATTTGAAGCTTAATCATGTGTTTTGCATGGATTTGAAACTATCTTGATTGTATCCTCAGCATTTGAAGTTACTTCATTTATATCGCAAGTATTTGAAGCTAAATCATATGTGTTTCGCTTGGATTTGAAGCTAACTCGTTTGTTTCGCAGGCAGTTGTAGCTAAATAATATATATCACAAGTATTTGTAGCTAAACCATTTGTTTCGCATGGATTTGAAGCTAATCCTTCTACTTCGCTTTGATTTGAAGCTAAATCATTTGTTTCGCATGGAATTGAAGCTACCTCGTTTGTTGCTCCAGCTTTTGAAGCTATATCACTTATATCGCAAGTATTTGAAGCTAAATCATATGCGCCGCATGGATTTGAAGCTGAACCTTCTACATCGCATTGATTTCAAGCTAAATCTTGTGTATCGCATTGATTTGAAGCTAAACCTTCTACATCGCATTGATTTGAAGCTAAATCATTTGTTTCGCACGGATTTGAAGCTAAACCTTCTACATCGCATTGATTTGAAGCTAAATCATGTGTTTCGCGTGGATTTGAAGGTAACTCGTTTGTTTCGCATGCAGTTGAAGCTATATCACCTTTATCCCAAGTGTTTGAAGCTCAATCAATTGTTTCGCATGGATTTGAAGCGAAACCTTCTACATCACATTGATTTGAAGCTAACTCATGTATTTCGCGTGAATTTGAAGGTAACTCGTTTGTTTCGCATGCACTTGAAGCTATATCACCTTTATCCCAAGTGTTTGAAGCTCAATCAATTGTTTCGCATGGATTTGAAGCGAAACCTTCTACATCACATTGATTTGAAGCTAACTCATGTATTTCGCGAGAATTTGAAGGTAAGTCGTTTGCTTCGCATGCAGTTGAAGCTATACCAACTATATCCCAAGTGTTTGAAGCTCAATCATTTGTTTCGCATGGATTTGAAGCTAAACCTTCTACATCGCATTGATTTGAAGCTAAATCATTTGTTTCGCATAGAATTGAATCTACCTCGATTGTTACTCCTGCTTTTGAAGCTATATCACTTGTATCGCAAGTATTTGAAGCTAAATCATATGTGTCGCATGGATTTGAAGCTGAACCTTCTACGTCGCATTGATTTGAAGCTAAATCTTGTGTATCGCACGGATTTGAAGCTAAACCATCTACATCGCATTGATTTGAAGCTAAATCATGTGTTTCGCATGGATTTGAAGCTAACTCGTTCGTTTCGCATGCAGTTGTAGCTAAATAATGTATATCACAAGTATTTGTAGCTAAACCACTTATTTCGCATGGATTTGAAGCTACGCCTTCTACTTCGCATTGATTTGAAGCTAAATCATGTGTTTCGCATGGATTTGAAACTAACTCGTTTGTTTCGCATGCAGTTGTAGCTAAATAATGTATATCACAAGCATTTGTAGCTTATCCATTTGTTTCGCATGGATTTGAAGCTAAGCCTTCTACTTCGCATTGATTTGAAGCTAAATCATTTGTTTCGCATGGATTTGAAGCTAAACCTTCTAGATCGCATGGATTTGAAGCTAAACCTTCTACATCGCATTGATTTGCAGCTAAATCATGTGTTTCGCATATATTTGAAGCTAACTCGTTTGTTGCGCATGCAGTTAAATCTAAATAACGTATATCACAAGTATTTGAAGCTAAACCATTTGTTTCGCATAGATTTGAATCTATGCCTTCTACTTCGCATTAATAGGAAGCTAAATCACGTGTTTTGCATGGATTTGAAGCTAAACCTTCTACATCGCATTGATTTGAACCTAAATCATGTGTTTCGCACGGATTTGAAGCTAACTCGTTTGTTTCGCATACAGTTGGAGCTATATCATGTATATATCAACTATAAGAAGCTAAACCATTTGTTTCGCATGTATGTGAAGCTAAATCATGTGTTTACCATGACAATGAACCTAAATCATGTGTTGCCCATGGATTTGAAGCTTAATCATGTGTTTTGCATGGATTTGAAACTATCTTGATTGTATCCTCAGCATTTGAAGTTACTTCATTTATATCGCAAGTATTTGAAGCTAAATCATATGTGTTTCGCTTGGATTTGAAGCTAACTCGTTTGTTTCGCAGGCAGTTGTAGCTAAATAATATATATCACAAGTATTTGTAGCTAAACCATTTGTTTCGCATGGATTTGAAGCTAATCCTTCTACTTCGCTTTGATTTGAAGCTAAATCATTTGTTTCGCATGGAATTGAAGCTACCTCGTTTGTTGCTCCAGCTTTTGAAGCTATATCACTTATATCGCAAGTATTTGAAGCTAAATCATATGCGCCGCATGGATTTGAAGCTGAACCTTCTACATCGCATTGATTTGAAGCTAAATCTTGTGTATCGCATTGATTTGAAGCTAAACCTTCTACATCGCATTGATTTGAAGCTAAATCATTTGTTTCGCACGGATTTGAAGCTAAACCTTCTACATCGCATTGATTTGAAGCTAAATCATGTGTTTCGCGTGGATTTGAAGGTAACTCGTTTGTTTCGCATGCAGTTGAAGCTATATCACCTTTATCCCAAGTGTTTGAAGCTCAATCAATTGTTTCGCATGGATTTGAAGCGAAACCTTCTACATCACATTGATTTGAAGCTAACTCATGTATTTCGCGTGAATTTGAAGGTAACTCGTTTGTTTCGCATGCACTTGAAGCTATATCACCTTTATCCCAAGTGTTTGAAGCTCAATCAATTGTTTCGCATGGATTTGAAGCGAAACCTTCTACATCACATTGATTTGAAGCTAACTCATGTATTTCGCGTGAATTTGAAGGTAAGTCGTTTGTTTCGCATGCAGTTGAAGCTATACCAACTATATCCCAAGTGTGTGAAGCTCAATCATTTGTTTCGCATGGATTTGAAGCTAAACCTTCTACATCGCATTGATTTGAAGCTAAATCATTTGTTTCGCATAGAATTGAATCTACCTCGATTGTTACTCCTGCTTTTGAAGCTATATCACTTGTATCGCAAGTATTTGAAGCTAAATCATATGTGTCGCATGGATTTGAAGCTGAACCTTCTACGTCGCATTGATTTGAAGCTAAATCTTGTGTATCGCATGGATTTGAAGCTAAACCATCTACATCGCATTGATTTGAAGCTAAATCATGTGTTTCGCATGGATTTGAAGCTAACTCGTTCGTTTCGCATGCAGTTGTAGCTAAATAATGTATATCACAAGTATTTGTAGCTAAACCACTTATTTCGCATGGATTTGAAGCTACGCCTTCTACTTCGCATTGATTTGAAGCTAAATCATTTGTTTCGCATAGAATTGAATCTACCTCGTTTGTTACTCCTGCTTTTGAAGCTATATCACTTGTATCGCAAGTATTTGAAGCTAAATCATATGTGTCGCATGGATTTGAAGCTGAACCTTCTACGTCGCATTGATTTGAAGCTAAATCATGTGTTTCGCTTGGATTTGAAGCTAAACCTTCTACATCGCATTGATTTGAAGCTAAATCATGTGTTTCGCATGGATTTGAAGCTAACTCGTTTGTTTCGCATGCAGTTGTAGCTAAATAATGTATATCACAAGTATTTCTAGCTAAACCATTTGTTTCGCATGGATTTGAAGCTAAGCCTTCTACTTCGCATTGATTTGAAGCTAAATCACGTGTTTTGCATGGATTTGAAGCTAAACCTTCTACATCGCATTGATTTGAACCTAAATCATGTGTTTCGCACGGATTTGAAGCTAACTCGTTTGTTTCGCATACAGTTGGAGCTATATCATGTATATATCAACTATAAGAAGCTAAACCATTTGTTTCGCATGTATGTGAAGCTAAATCATGTGTTTACCATGACAATGAACCTAAATCATGTGTTGCCCATGGATTTGAAGCTTAATCATGTGTTTTGCATGTATTTGAAACTATCTTGATTGTATCCTCAGCATTTGAAGTTACTTCATTTATATCGCAAGTATTTGAAGCTAAATCATATGTGTTTCGCTTGGATTTGAAGCTAACTCGTTTGTTTCGCAGGCAGTTGTAGCTAAATAATATATATCACAAGTATTTGTAGCTAAACCATTTGTTTCGCATGGATTTGAAGCTAATCCTTCTACTTCGCTTTGATTTGAAGCTAAATCATTTGTTTCGCATGGAATTGAAGCTACCTCGTTTGTTGCTCCAGCTTTTGAAGCTATATCACTTATATCGCAAGTATTTGAAGCTAAATCATATGCGCCGCATGGATTTGAAGCTGAACCTTCTACATCGCATTGATTTGAAGCTATATCTTGTGTATCGCATTGATTTGAAGCTAAACCTTCTACATCGCATTGATTTGAAGCTAAATCATTTGTTTCGCACGGATTTGAAGCTAAACCTTCTACATCGCATTGATTTGAAGCTAAATCATGTGTTTCGCGTGGATTTGAAGGTAACTCGTTTGTTTCGCATGCAGTTGAAGCTATATCACCTTTATCCCAAGTGTTTGAAGCTCAATCAATTGTTTCGCATGGATTTGAAGCGAAACCTTCTACATCACATTGATTTGAAGCTAACTCATGTATTTCGCGTGAATTTGAAGGTAACTCGTTTGTTTCGCATGCACTTGAAGCTATATCACCTTTATCCCAAGTGTTTGAATCTCAATCAATTGTTTCGCATGGATTTGAAGCGAAACCTTCTACATCACATTGATTTGAAGCTAACTCATGTATTTCGCGTGAATTTGAAGGTAAGTCGTTTGTTTCGCATGCAGTTGAAGCTATACCAACTATATCCCAAGTGTTTGAAGCTCAATCATTTGTTTCGCATGGATTTGAAGCTAAACCTTCTACATCGCATTGATTTGAAGCTAAATCATTTGTTTCGCATAGAATTGAATCTACCTCGATTGTTACTCCTGCTTTTGAAGCTATATCACTTGTATCGCAAGTATTTGAAGCTAAATCATATGTGTCGCATGGATTTGAAGCTGAACCTTCTACGTCGCATTGATTTGAAGCTAAATCTTGTGTATCGCATGGATTTGAAGCTAAACCATCTACATCGCATTGATTTGAAGCTAAATCATGTGTTTCGCATGGATTTGAAGCTAACTCGTTCGTTTCGCATGCAGTTGTAGCTAAATAATGTATATCACAAGTATTTGTAGCTAAACCACTTATTTCGCATGGATTTGAAGCTACGCCTTCTACTTCGCATTGATTTGAAGCTAAATCATTTGTTTCGCATAGAATTGAATCTACCTCGTTTGTTACTCCTGCTTTTGAAGCTATATCACTTGTATCGCAAGTATTTGAAGCTAAATCATATGTGTCGCATGGATTTGAAGCTGAACCTTCTACGTCGCATTGATTTGAAGCTAAATCATGTGTTTCGCTTGGATTTGAAGCTAAACCTTCTACATCGCATTGATTTGAAGCTAAATCATGTGTTTCGCATGGATTTGAAGCTAACTCGTTTGTTTCGCATGCAGTTGTAGCTAAATAATGTATATCACAAGTATTTCTAGCTAAACCATTTGTTTCGCATGGATTTGAAGCTAAGCCTTCTACTTCGCATTGATTTGAAGCTAAATCATGCGTTTCGCGTGGATTTGAAGGTAGCTGGTTTGTTTCGCATGCAGTTGAAGCTATATCACCTTTATCCCAAGTGTTTCAATCTCAATCACTTGTTTCGCATGGATTTGAAGCTAAACCTTCTACATCGCATTGATTTGATGCTAACTCATGTATTTCGGGTGGATTTGAAGGTAACTCGTTTGTTTCGCATGCAGTTGAAGCTATACCACCTATATCCCAAGTCTTTGAAGCTCAATCATATGTTTCGCATGGATTTGAAGCTAAACCTTCTACATCCCATGGATTTGAAGCTAAATCATTTGTTTCGCATGGATTTGGAGCTAATTCGTTTGTTTCGCATGCATTTGAAGATGTATCCTTCATATTCGCAAGTATTTGAAGCTAAACCATTTGTTTCGCATGTATTAGAAGCTAAGCCTTCTACTTGGCATTGAATTGAAGCTAAATCGTGTGTCTTGCATGGATTTGAAGCTAACTCGTTTGTTTCTCCTGTATTTGAAGCTGTATCATTTACATCGCAAGTATTTGAAGCTAAACCATTTGTTTCGCATGGATTTGAAGCTAAGCCTTCTACTTCGCATTGATTCGATCCTAAATCACGTCTTTTGCATGGATTTGAAACTAAGCCTTCTACATCACATTGATTTGAAGCTAAATCATGTGTTTCGCGTGGATTTGAAGGTAACTCATTTGTTTCTCATGCAGTTGAAGCTAAATCATGTCTTTCACAAGTATTTGAAGATGAACCATTTGAATCGCATGGCTTTGAACCTGAACCTTCTACTTCGCTCTGATTTCAACCTAAATAATGTTTTTCGCATGGATTTGAAGCTAAACCTTCTACATCCCATGGATTTGAAGCTAAATCATGTGTTTGGCTTGGATTTGAAGACGAATCATGTGTTTCGCATGGATTTGAAGCTAACTCTTTTGTTTCGCCTGCATTTGAAGCTATATCACTTATATGGCAAGTATTTGAAGTTAAATCAGTTGTGTCGCTTGGATTTGAAGCTACCTCGTTTGTTTCGCCTGCAGTTGAAGCTAAATAATGTATATCCGAAGTATTTGGAGCCAAACCATTTGATTCGCTTGGATTTGAAGCAGAGCCTTCTACTTCGCATGTATTTGAAGCTAAACCACGTGTTTCCCATGAATTTGAACCTAAATCATGTTTTTCGCATGCATTTTTAGCTTACTCACGTGTTTTGCATGGATTTGACGCTAACTCGTTTGTTTCGCATGCAGTTGTAGCTAAATAATGTATATCACAAGTGTTTCTAGCTAAACCATTTGTTTCGCATGGATTTGAAGCTAAGCCTTCTACTTCGCATTGATTTGAAGCTAAATCATGTGTTTCGCGTGGATTTGAAGGTAGCTGGTTTGTTTCGCATGCAGTTGAAGCTATATCACCTTTATCCCAAGTGTTTGAATCTCAATCATTTGTTTCGCATGGATTTGAAGCTAAGCCTTCTACTTCGCATTGATTTGAAGCTAAATCATGTGTTTCGTGTGGATTTGAAGGTAGCTGGTTTGTTTCGCATGCAGTTGAAACTATATCACCTTTATCCCAAGTGTTTGAATCTCAATCATTTGTTTCGCATGGATTTGAAGCTAAACCTTCTACATCGCATTGATTTGCATCTGAATCATGTCTTTCGCACGGATTTGAAGCTACGCCTTCTACTTCGCATTGATTTGAAGCTAAATCATCTGATTCGCTTGGATTTGAAGCTAACACGTTTGTTTCACATGCAGTTGAAGCTAAATCATGTATTTCACAAGAATTTGATGCCGGACTATTAGATTCGCATCGATTTGAAGCTGAGCCTTCTACTTCGCACTGATTGAAGCTAAATCAAGTGTCTCGCATGGATTTGAAGCTAAACCTTCTAGATCGCATGGATTTGAAGCTAAACCTTCTACATCGCATTGATTTGAACCTAAATCATGTGTTTCGCACGGATTTGAAGCTAACTCGTTTGTTTCGCATACAGTTGGAGCTATATCATGTATATATCAACTATAAGAAGCTAAACCATTTGTTTCGCATGTATGTGAAGCTAAATCATGTGTTTACCATGACAATGAACCTAAATCATGTGTTGCCCATGGATTTGAAGCTTAATCATGTGTTTTGAATGGATTTGAAACTAACTTGATTGTATCCTCAGCATTTGAAGTTACTTTATTTATATCGCAAGTATTTGAAGCTAAATCATATGTGTTTCGCTTGGATTTGAAGCTAACTCGTTTGTTTCTCCTGTATTTGAAGCTGTATCATTTATATCGCAAGTATTTGAAGCTAAACCATTTGTTTCGCATGGATTTGAAGCTAAGCCTTCTACTTCGCATTGATTCGATCCTAAATCACGTGTTTTGCATGGATTTGAAACTAAGCCTTCTACATCACATTGATTTGAAGCTAAATCATGTGTTTCGCGTGGATTTGAAGGTAACTCGTTTGTTTCTCATGCAGTTGAATCTAAATCATGTCTTTCACAAGTATTTGAAGATGAACCATTTGAATCGCATGGCTTTGAACCTGAACCTTCTACTTCGCTCTGATTTCAACCTAAATAATGTTTTTCGCATGGATTTGAAGCTAAACCTTCTACATCCCATGGATTTGAAGCTAAATCATGTGTTTGGCTTGGATTTGAAGACGAATCATGTGTTTCGCATGGATTTGAAGCTAACTCTTTTGTTTCGCCTGCATTTGAAGCTATATCACTTATATGGCAAGTATTTGAAGTTAAATCAGTTGTGTCGCTTGGATTTGAAGCTACCTCGTTTGTTTCGCCTGCAGTTGAAGCTAAATAATGTATATCCGAAGTATTTGGAGCCAAACCATTTGATTCGCTTGGATTTGAAGCAGAGCCTTCTACTTCGCATGTATTTGAAGCTAAACCACGTGTTTCCCATGAATTTGAACCTAAATCATGTTTTTCGCATGCATTTTTAGCTTACTCACGTGTTTTGCATGGATTTGACGCTAACTCGTTTGTTTCGCATGCAGTTGTAGCTAAATAATGTATATCACAAGTGTTTCTAGCTAAACCATTTGTTTCGCATGGATTTGAAGCTAAGCCTTCTACTTCGCATTGATTTGAAGCTAAATCATGTGTTTCGCGTGGATTTGAAGGTAGCTGGTTTGTTTCGCATGCAGTTGAAACTATATCACCTTTATCCCAAGTGTTTGAATCTCAATCATTTGTTTCGCATGGATTTGAAGCTAAACCTTCTACATCGCATTGATTTGCATCTGAATCATGTCTTTCGCACGGATTTGAAGCTACGCCTTCTACTTCGCATTGATTTGAAGCTAAATCATCTGATTCGCTTGGATTTGAAGCTAACACGTTTGTTTCACATGCAGTTGAAGCTAAATCATGTATTTCACAAGAATTTGATGCCGGACTATTAGATTCGCATCGATTTGAAGCTGAGCCTTCTACTTCGCACTGATTGAAGCTAAATCAAGTGTCTCGCATGGATTTGAAGCTAAACCTTCTAGATCGCATGGATTTGAAGCTAAACCTTCTACATCGCATTGATTTGCAGCTAAATCATGTGTTTCGCATATATTTGAAGCTAACTCGTTCGTTGCGCATGCAGTTAAATCTAAATAACGTATATCACAAGTATTTGAAGCTAAACCATTTGTTTCGCATAGATTTGAAGCTATGCCTTCTACTTCGCATTAATAGGAAGCTAAATCACGTGTTTTGCATGGATTTGAAGCCAAACCTTCTACATCGCATTGATTTGAACCTAAATCATGTGTTTCGCACGGATTTGAAGCTAACTCGTTTGTTTCGCATACAGTTGGAGCTATATCATGTATATATCAACTATAAGAAGCTAAACCATTTGTTTCGCATGTATGTGAAGCTAAATCATGTGTTTACCATGACAATGAACCTAAATCATGTGTTGCCCATGGATTTGATGCTTAATCATGTGTTTTGAATGGATTTGAAACTAACTTGATTGTATCCTCAGCATTTGAAGTTACTTTATTTATATCGCAAGTATTTGAAGCTAAATCATATGTGTTTCGCTTGGATTTGAAGCTAACTCGTTCGTTTCGCAGGCAGTTGTAGCTAAATAATATATATCACAAGTATTTGTTGCTAAACCATTTGTTTCGCATGGATTTGAAGCTAATCCTTCTACTTCGCATTGATTTGAAGCTAAATCATTTGTTTCGCATGGAATTGAAGCTACCTCGTTTGTTGCTCCAGCTTTTCAAGCTATATCACTTATATCGCAAGTATTTGAAGCTAAATCATATGCGCCGCATGGATTTGAAGCTGAACCTTCTACATCGCATTGATTTGAAGCTAAATCTTATGTATCGCATTGATTTGAAGCTAAACCTTCTACATCGCATTGATTTGAAGCTAAATCATTTGTTTCGCATGGATTTGAAGCTAAACCTTCTACATCGCACTGATTTGAAGCTAAATCATGTGTTTCGCGTGGATTTGAAGTTAACTCGTTTGTTTCGCATGCAGTTGAAGCTATATCACCTTTATCCCAAGTGTTTGAAGCTCAATCAATTGTTTCGCATGGATTTGAAGCTAAACCTTCTACATCACATTGATTTGAAGCTAACTCATGTATTTCGCGTGAATTTGAAGGTAACTCGTTTGTTTCGCATGCAGTTGAAGCTATACCAACTATATCCCAAGTGTTTGAAGCTCAATCATTTGTTTCGCATGGATTTGAAGCTAAACCTTCTACATCGCATTGATTTGAAGCTAAATCATGTGTTTCGCATGGATTTGAAGCTAACTCGTTTGTTTCGCAGGCATTTGTAGCTAAATAATGTATATCACAAGTATTTGTAGCTAAACCACTTATTTCGCATGGATTTGAAGCTACGCCTTCTACTTCGCATTGATTTGAAGCTAAATCATTTGTTTCGCATAGAATTGAATCTACCACGTTTGTTACTCCTGCTTTTGAAGCTATATCACTTGTATCGCAAGTATTTGAAGCTAAATCATATGTGTCGCATGGATTTGAAGCTGAACCTTCTACGTCGCATTGATTTGAAGCTAAATCTAGTGTATCGCATGGATTTGAAGCTAAACCTTCTACATTGCATTGATTTGAAGCTAAATCATGTGTTTCGCATGGATTTGAAGCTAACTCGTTTGTTTCGCATGCAGTTGTAGCTAAATAATGTATATCACAAGTATTTCTAGCTAAACCATTTGTTTCGCATGGATTTGAAGCTAAGCCTTCTACTTCGCATTGATTTGAAGCTAAATCATTTGTTTCGCATGGAATTGAAGCTACCTCGTTTGTTGCTCCAGCTTTTCAAGCTATATCACTTATATCGCAAGTATTTGAAGCTAAATCATATGCGCCGCATGGATTTGAAGCTGAACCTTCTACATCGCATTGATTTGAAGCTAAATCTTATGTATCGCATTGATTTGAAGCTAAACCTTCTACATCGCATTGATTTGAAGCTAAATCATGTGTTTCGCGTGGATTTGAAGGTAGCTGGTTTGTTTCGCATGCAGTTGAAGCTATATCACCTTTATCCCAAGTGTTTGAATCTCAATCATTTGTTTCGCATGGATTTGAAGCTAAGCCTTCTACTTCGCATTGATTTGAAGCTAAATCATGTGTTTCGCGTGGATTTGAAGGTAGCTGGTTTGTTTCGCATGCAGTTGAAACTATATCACCTTTATCCCAAGTGTTTGAATCTCAATCATTTGTTTCGCATGGATTTGAAGCTAAACCTTCTACATCGCATTGATTTGCATCTGAATCATGTCTTTCGCACGGATTTGAAGCTACGCCTTCTACTTCGCATTGATTTGAAGCTAAATCATCTGATTCGCTTGGATTTGAAGCTAACACGTTTGTTTCACATGCAGTTGAAGCTAAATCATGTATTTCACAAGAATTTGATGCCGGACTATTAGATTCGCATCGATTTGAAGCTGAGCCTTCTACTTCGCACTGATTGAAGCTAAATCAAGTGTCTCGCATGGATTTGAAGCTAAACCTTCTAGATCGCATGGATTTGAAGCTAAACCTTCTACATCGCATTGATTTGCAGCTAAATCATGTGTTTCGCATATATTTGAAGCTAACTCGTTCGTTGCGCATGCAGTTAAATCTAAATAACGTATATCACAAGTATTTGAAGCTAAACCATTTGTTTCGCATAGATTTGAAGCTATGCCTTCTACTTCGCATTAATAGGAAGCTAAATCACGTGTTTTGCATGGATTTGAAGCCAAACCTTCTACATCGCATTGATTTGAACCTAAATCATGTGTTTCGCACGGATTTGAAGCTAACTCGTTTGTTTCGCATACAGTTGGAGCTATATCATGTATATATCAACTATAAGAAGCTAAACCATTTGTTTCGCATGTATGTGAAGCTAAATCATGTGTTTACCATGACAATGAACCTAAATCATGTGTTGCCCATGGATTTGAAGCTTAATCATGTGTTTTGAATGGATTTGAAACTAACTTGATTGTATCCTCAGCATTTGAAGTTACTTTATTTATATCGCAAGTATTTGAAGCTAAATCATATGTGTTTCGCTTGGATTTGAAGCTAACTCGTTCGTTTCGCAGGCAGTTGTAGCTAAATAATATATATCACAAGTATTTGTTGCTAAACCATTTGTTTCGCATGGATTTGAAGCTAATCCTTCTACTTCGCATTGATTTGAAGCTAAATCATTTGTTTCGCATGGAATTGAAGCTACCTCGTTTGTTGCTCCAGCTTTTCAAGCTATATCACTTATATCACAAGTATTTGAAGCTAAATCATATGCGCCGCATGGATTTGAAGCTGAACCTTCTACATCGCATTGATTTGAAGCTAAATCTTATGTATCGCATTGATTTGAAGCTAAACCTTCTACATCGCATTGATTTGAAGCTAAATCATTTGTTTCGCATGGATTTGAAGCTAAACCTTCTACATCGCACTGATTTGAAGCTAAATCATGTGTTTCGCGTGGATTTGAAGGTAACTCGTTTGTTTCGCATGCAGTTGAAGCTATATCACCTTTATCCCAAGTGTTTGAAGCTCAATCAATTGTTTCGCATGGATTTGAAGCTAAACCTTCTACATCACATTGATTTGAAGCTAACTCATGTATTTCGCGTGAATTTGAAGGTAACTCGTTTGTTTCGCATGCAGTTGAAGCTATACCAACTATATCCCAAGTGTTTGAAGCTCAATCAATTGTTTCGCATGGATTTGAAGCTAAACCTTCTACATCGCATTGATTTGAAGCTAAATCATGTGTTTCGCATGGATTTGAAGCTAACTCGTTTGTTTCGCAGGCATTTGTAGCTAAATAATGTATATCACAAGTATTTGTAGCTAAACCACTTATTTCGCATGGATTTGAAGCTACGCCTTCTACTTCGCATTGATTTGAAGCTAAATCATTTGTTTCGCATAGAATTGAATCTACCACGTTTGTTACTCCTGCTTTTGAAGCTATATCACTTGTATCGCAAGTATTTGAAGCTAAATCATATGTGTCGCATGGATTTGAAGCTGAACCTTCTACATCGCATTGATTTGAAGCTAAATCTTATGTATCGCATTGATTTGAAGCTAAACCTTCTACATCGCATTGATTTGAAGCTAAATCATGTGTTTCGCATGGATTTGAAGCTAACTCGTTTGTTTCGCAGGCATTTGTAGCTAAATAATGTATATCACAAGTATTTGTAGCTAAACCACTTATTTCGCATGGATTTGAAGCTACGCCTTCTACTTCGCATGGATTTGAAGCTAACTCGTTTGTTTCGCATGCAGTTGTAGCTAAATAATGTATATCACAAGTATTTCTAGCTAAACCATTTGTTTCGCATGGATTTGAAGCTAAGCCTTCTACTTCGCATTGATTTGAAGCTAAATCATGCGTTTCGCGTGGATTTGAAGGTAGCTGGTTTGTTTCGCATGCAGTTGAAGCTATATCACCTTTATCCCAAGTGTTTCAATCTCAATCACTTGTTTCGCATGGATTTGAAGCTAAACCTTCTACATCGCATTGATTTGAAGCTAAATCATGTGTTTCACGTGGATTTGTAGGTATCTCGTTTGTTTCGCATGCAGTTGAAGCCTTATCACCTATATCCCAAGTGTTAGAAGCTCAATCATTTGTTTCGCATGGATTTGAAGCTAAACCTTCTACATCGCATTGATTTGAAGCTAAATCATGTGTTTTACGTGGATTTGAAGGTAACTCGTTTGTATCGCATGCAGTTGAAGCTATATCACCTATATCCCAAGTGTTTGAAGATCAATAATTTGTTTCGCATGGATATGAAGCTAAACCTTCTACATCGCATTGATATGAAGCTAAATCATGTGTTTGGCATGGATTTGAAGCTAAACCTTCTATATCGCATTGATTTACAGCTGAATCATGTGTTTCGCATGGATTTGAAGTTAACTCGTTCGTTTCGCCTGTATTTGAATCTATATCAATTACATCGCAAGTATTTGAAGCTAAATCATGTGTTTCGCTTGGATTTGAAACTAACTCGTTTGTTTCGCATGCAGTTGTAGCTAAATAATGTTTATCACAAGTATTTGAAGCTAAATCATATGTGTCGCATGGATTTGAAGCTGAACCTTCTACGTCGCATTGATTTGAAGCTAAATCTAGTGTATCGCATGGATTTGAAGCTAAACCTTCTACATCGCATTGATTTGAAGCTAAATCATGTGTTTCGCATGGATTTGAAGCTAACTCGTTCGTTTCGCATGCAGTTGTAGCTAAATAATGTATATCACAAGTATTTGTAGCTAAACCATTTGTTTCGCATGGATTTGAAGCTTATCCTTCTACATCGCATTGATTTGAAGCTAAATCATGTGTTTCGCATGGATTTGAAACTAACTCGTTTGTTTCGCATGCAGTTGTAGCTAAATAATGTATATCACAAGCATTTGTAGCTTATCCATTTGTTTCGCATGGATTTGAAGCTAAGCCTTCTACTTCGCATTGATTTGAAGCTAAATCATTTGTTTCGCATGGATTTGAAGCTAAACCTTCTACATCGCATTGATTTGAAGCTAAATCATGTGTTTCGCGTGGATTTGAAGGTGACTCGTTTGTTTCGCATGCAGTTGAAGCTATATCACCTTTATCCCAAGTGTTTGAAGCTCAATCATTTGTTTCGCATGGATTTGATGCTAAATCTTCTACATAGCATTGATTTGAAGCTGAATCATGTGTTTTGCATCGATTTGAAGCTAACTCGTTTGTTTCCCCTGCAGTTGAAGCTGTATCACCTATGTCGCAAGTATCTAAACCTAAATCATTTGATTCGCATGGATTTGAAGGTAATCCTTCTACTTCGCATTGAATTGAAGCCAAATAATGCGTATCGCATGGATTTTCAAGCTAACATGTTTGATTCGTCTGCATTTGAAGCTATATCGCTTATATCCCAAGTGTTTCAAGCTAAATCATTTGTTTCGAATGGATTTGAAGCTAAACCTTCTACATCGCGATGATTTGCAGCTGAATCATGTGTTTTGCTTGGATTTTGAAGCTAACTCGTTTGTTTCGTATGCAGTTGTAACTAAATCATGTATATCACAAGTATTTGAAACTAAACCATTTGATTCGCATGGATTTGAAGCTAAGCCTTCTAATTCGCATTGTCTTGAAGCTAAATAATGTATTTCGCGTGGATTCGAAGCTAACTCGTC
Source organism: Megalopta genalis (assembly GCF_051020955.1). Taxonomy (NCBI): domain Eukaryota; kingdom Metazoa; phylum Arthropoda; class Insecta; order Hymenoptera; family Halictidae; genus Megalopta; species Megalopta genalis. The sequence goes on from NW_027477422.1 coordinate 44,058, forward strand.
TGTTACGAATGCAGCTGAAGCTAAATCATGCATATCCCAAGTATTTGAAACTAAACAATTTGTATCGCATGGATTTGCAAATACGCCTTCTACTTCGCATTGATTTGAAGTTAAATCACGTGACCCGCATGGATTTGACGCTAACTCTTCTGTTTCGCCTCCATTTGAAGCTATATCACTTATATCGCCTGTATTTGAAGCTAGATCACTTATATCGCAAGTATTTGAAGCTAAATCATGTGTTTCGCTTGGATTTGAAGCTAAACCTTCTACATCGCATTCATTTGAATCAATTCATGTGTTTCGCGTGGATTTGAAGGTAACTCATTTGTTTCGCATGCAGTTGAAGCTATATCACCTTTATCCCAAGTGTTTGAAGCTCAATCATTTGTTTCGCATGGATTTGAAGCTAAACCTTCTACATCGCATTGATTTTAAGCTAAATCATGTGTTTCGCATGGGTTTGAAGCTAACTCGTTTGTTTCGCATGCAGTTGTAGCTAAATAATGTATATCACAAGTATTTGTAGCTAAATCATTTGTTTCGCATGGATTTGAAGCTAAGCCTTCTACTTCGCATTGATTTGAAGCTAAATCATTTGTTTCGCATTGAACTGAAGCAACCTCGTTTGTTCCTCCTGCTTTTGAAGCTATATCACTTATATCGCAAGTATTTGAAGCTAAATCATATGTGTCGCATGGATTTGAAGCTGACTCATGTGTTTCTCATGGATTTGAAGCTGACTCGTATGTTTGGCCTGCATTGAAGCTATATCACTTATATCGCAAGTATTTGATGCCAAAATCATTTGTTTCGCACGGATTTGAAGCTAAACCTTCTACTTCGCATTGATTTGAAGCTAAATCATGTGTTTCGCATGGATTTGATGCTAACTCGTTTGTTTCGCATGCAGTTGTAGCTAAATAATGTATATCACAAGTATTTGTAGCTAAATCATTTGTTTCGCATGGATTTGAAGCTAAGCCTTCTACTTCGCATTGATTTGAAGCTAAATCATTTGTTTCGCATAGAACTGAAGCAACCTCGTTTGTTCCTCCTGCTTTTGAAGCTATATCACTTATATCGCAAGTATTTGAAGCTAAATCATATGTGTCGCATGGGTTTGAAGCTGAACCTTCTACATCGAATTGATTTGCAAATGAATCTTGTGTATCGCATGGATTTGAAGCTAAACCTTCTACTTCGCATTAATTGGAAGCTAAATCACGTGTTTTGCATGGATTTGAAGCTGAACCTTCTACATCGCATTGATTTGCAAATGAATCATATGTTTCGCATGGATTTGAAGCTAACTCGTTCGTTTCGCCTGTATTTGAATCTATATCACTTATATCGCAAGTATTTGAAGCTAAATCATGTGGTTCGCTTCGATTTGAAGCTAAACCTTCTACATCGCATTGATTTGAAGCTAACTCATGTGTTTCGCGTGGATTTGAAGCTAACTCGTTTGTTTCGCATGCAGTTGTAGCTAAATAATGTATATCACAAATATTTATAGCTAAACCATTTGTTTCGCAAGCATTTGAATCTACGCTTTCTACTTCGCATTGATTTGAAGCTAAATCATTTGTTTCGCATGGAATTGAAGCTACCTCGTTTGTTCCTCCTGCTTTTGAAGCTATATCACTTATATCGCAAGTATTTGAAGCTAAGTCGTATGTGTCGCATGGATTTGAAGCTGAACCTACTACATCGAATTGATTTGAAGCTAAATCTTGTGTATCGCATGGATTTGAAGCTAAACCTTCTACTTCGCATTGATTTGAAGCTAAATCATTTATTTCGCGTGGAATTGAAGCTACCTCGTTTGTTCCTCCTGCTTTTGAAGCTATATCACTTATATCGCAAGTATTTGAAGCTAAATCATTCGTTTCGCATGGATTTGAAGCTAACCCTTTTACTTCGCATTGATTTGAAGTTAAATCATGTGTCTCCCTTGGATTTGAAGCTGAATCGTTTTTTTCGCGTGCAGTTGAATCTATATCATTTATATCGCAAGTATCTGAAGCTAAATCATTTGTTTCTCATGGATTTGAAGCTAAACCTTCTAGATCCCATGGATTTGAAGCTAAATCATGTGTTTGGCATGGATTTGATGCTAAACCTTCTACATCGCATTGATTTGCAGCTGAATAATGTGTTTCGCATGGATTTGAAACTAACTCGTTTGTGTCGCATGCAGTTGAAGGTAAATCATGTATATCACAAGTATTTGAATCTAAACCATTTGATTCGCATGTATGTGAAGCTAAATCATGTGTTTACCATGACAATGATCCTAAATCATGTGTTGCCCATGGATTCGAAGCGTAATCATGTCTTTTGCATGGATTTGAAGCTAACTTGATTGTATGCTCTGCAGTTGAAGTTACTTCATTTATATCGCAAGTATTTGAAGCTAATTCATATGTGTCGCACGGATTTGAAGCTGAACCTTCTACATCGCATTGATTTGAAGCTAAATCTTGTAAATCGCATGGATTTGAAGCTAAACCTTCTACATCCCACTGATTTGAAGCTAAATCACGTGTTTTGCATGGATTTGAAGCTAACTCGTTTGTTTCGCATGCAGTTGTAGCTAAATAATGTATGTCACAAGTATTTGTAGCTAAACCATTTGTTTCGCATGGATTTGAAGCTAAGCCTTCTACTTCGCATTGATTTGAAGCTAAATCATTTGTTTCGCATGGATTAGAAAGCTAAACCTTCTACGTCGCATTGATTTGAAGCTAAACCATATGTTTCGCGTGGATTTGAAGGTAACTCGTTTGTTTCGCATGCAGTTGAAGCTATATCACCTTTATCTCAAGTGTTTGAAGCTCAATCATTTGTTTCGCATTGATTTGAAGCTAAACCTTCTACATCGCGTTGATTTGAAGCTAAATCATTGGTTTCGCATGGATTTAAATCTAAACCTTCTACATCGCATTGATTTGTAGCTAACTCATGTGTTTCGCGTGGATTTGAAGCTCACTCGTTTGTTTCGCATGCAGTTGTAGCTAAATATTGTATATCACAAGTATTTGTAGCTAAACCATTTGTTTCGCATGGATTAGGAATCTAAGCCTTCTATTTCGCGTTGATTTGATGCTAAATCATATGTTTCGCATAGAATTGAAGCTACCTCGTTTGTTCCTCAAGCTTTTGAAGCTATATAACTTATATCGCAAGTATCTGAAGCTAAATCATTTGTTTCTCATGGATTTGAAGCTAAACCTTCTCCATCCCATGGATTTGAAGCTAAAACATGTGTTTGGCATGGATTTGAAGCTAAACCTTCTACATCGCATTGATTTGCATCTGAATCATGTGTTTCGCATGGATTTGAAGCTAACTTGTTTGTGTCGCATGCAGTTGAAGCTGAATCATGTATATCACAAGTATTTGAATCTAAACCATTTGATTCGCATGAATTTGAAGCTAACTCGTTTGTTTCGCATGCAGTTGGAGCTATATCATGTATATGACAAATATTAGAAGCTAAACCATTTGTTTCGCATGTATGTGAAGCTAAATCATGTGTTTACCATGACAATGAACCTAAATCTTGTGATGCCCATGGATTTGAAGCTTAATCATGTGTTTTCCATGGATTTGAATCTAACTTGATGGTATCCTCAGCATTTGAAGTTACTTCATTTGTATCGCAAGTATTTGAAGCAAAATCATATGTGTTTCGCTTGGATTTGAAGCTAAACCTTCTACATCGCATTGATTTGAAGCTAAATCATTGGTTTCGCATGGAGTTAAAGCTAAACCTTCTACATCGCATTGATTTGTAGCTAACTCATGTGTTTCGCGTGGATTTCAAGCTAACTCGTTTGTTTCGCATGCAGTTGTAGCTAAATATTGTATATCACAAGTATTTGTAGCTAAACCATTTGTTTCGCATGGATTAGGAATCTAAGCCTTCTATTTCGCATTGATTTGAAGCTAAATCATATGTTTCGCATAGAATTGAAGCTACCTCGTTTGTTCCTCCAGCTTTTGAAGCTATATCACTTATATCGCAAGTATCTGAAGCTAAATCATTTGTTTCTCATGGATTTGAAGCTAAACCTTCTCCATCCCATGGATTTGAAGCTAAAACATGTGTTTGGCATGGATTTGAAGCTAAACCTTCTACATCGCATTGATTTGCATCTGAATCATGTGTTTCGCATGGATTTGAAGCTAACTTGTTTGTGTCGCATGCAGTTGAAGCTAAATCATGTATATCACAAGTATTTGAATCTAAACCATTTGATTCGCATGGATTTGAAGCTAACTCGTTTGTGTCGAATGCAGTTTAAGCTAAATCATGTATATCACAAGTATTTGAATCTAATCCATTTGATTCGCCTGGGGTTTGATGCTAAGCCTTCTACTTCACACTGATTTGATGCTGAATCATGACTTTCGCATGGATTTGAAGCTTACTCGTTTGTTTCGCTTGGATCTGAAGCTAAACCTTCTACATTGCATTGATTTGAAGTTAAATCGTGTGTTTCGCATGGATTTGATGCAAACTCGTTTGTTTCGCATGCAGTTGTAGCTAAATAATGTATATCACAAGTATTTGTAGCTAAACCATTTGTTTCGCATGGATTTGAAGCAAAGCCTTCTACTTCGCATTGATTTGAAGATAAATCATTTGTTTCGCGTGGAATTGAAGCTACCTCGTTTGTTCCTCCTGCTTTTGAAGCTATATCACTTATATCGCAAGTATTTGAAGCTAAATCATATGTGTCGCATGGATTTGAAGCTGAACCTTCTACATCGCATTGATTTGAAGCTAAATCTTGTAAATCGCATGGATTTGAAGCTAAACCTTCTACATCGCATTGATTTGAAGCTAAATCATGTGTATCCCATGTATTTGAAGCTAACTCGTTTGTTTCGCATGCAGTAGTAGCTAAATAATGTATATCACAAGTATTTGTAGCTAAACCATTTGTTTCGCATGGATTTTAAGCTAAACCTTCTACATCGCATTGATTTGAAGCTAAATCATGTGTATCCCATGTATTTGAAGCTAACTCGTTTGTTTCGCATGCAGTTGTAGCTAAATAATGAATATCACAAGTATTTGTAGCTAAACCATTTGTTTCGCATGGATTTGAAGCTAAGCCCTCTACTTCGCATTGATTTGAAGCTAAATCATTTGTTTCGCATGGAATTGAAGCTACCTCGTTTGTTCCTCCAGATTTTGAAGTTATATCACTTATATCGCAAGTATTTGAAGCTAAATCATGTGCGACGCATGGATTTGAAGCTGAACTTTCTACATCGCATTGATTTGAAGCTAAATCTTGTGTATCGCATGGATTTGAAGCTAAACCCTCTACAACGCATTGATTTGAAGCTAAATCATGTGTATCCCATGTATTTGAAGCTAACTCGTTTGTTTCGCATGCAGTTGTAGCTAAATAATGTATATCACAAGTATTTGTAGCTAAACCATTTGTTACGCATTGATTTGAAGCTAAGCCCTCTACTTCGCATTGATTTGAAGCTAAATCATTTGTTTCGCATGGAATTGAAGCTACCTCGTTTGATCCTCCAGATTTTGAAGCTATATCACTTACATCGCAAGTATTTGAAGCTAAATCATGTGCGTCGCATGGATTTGAAGCTGAACTTTCTACATCGCATTGATTTGAAGCTAAATCTTGTGTATCGCATGGATTTGAAGCTAAACCCTCTACATCGCATTGATTTGAAGCTAAATCATGTGCATCTCATGTATTTGAAGCTAACTCGTTTGTTTCGCATGCAGTTGTAGCTAAATAATGTATATCACAAGTATTTCTAGCTAAACCATTTGTTACGCATGGATTTGAAGCTAAGCCCTCTACTTCGTATTGATTTGAAGCTAAATCATTTGTTTCGCATGGAATTGAAGCTACCTCGTTTGTTCCTCCAGATTTTGAAGCAATATCACTTATATCGCAAGTATTTCAAGCTAAATCATGTGCGTCGCATGGATTTGAAGCTAACTCGTTTGTTTCGCATGCAGTTGTAGCTAAATAATGTATATCACAAGTATTTGTAGCTAAACCATTTGTTTTGCATGGATTTGAAGCTAAACCCTCTACATCTCATTGATTTGAAGCTAAATCATGTGTATCCCATGTATTTGAAGCTAACTCGTTTGTTTCGCATGCAGTTGTAGCTAAATAATGTATATCACAAGTATTTGTAGCTAAACCATTTGTTACGCATTGATTTGAAGCTAAGCCCTCTACTTCGCATTGATTTGAAGCTAAATCATTTGTTTCGCATGGAATTGAAGCTACCTCGTTTGATCCACCAGATTTTGAAGCTATATCACTTACATCGCAAGTATTTGAAGCTAAATCATGTGCGTCGCATGGATTTGAAGCTGAACTTTCTACATCGCATTGATTTGAAGCTAAATCTTGTGTATCGCATGGATTTGAAGCTAAACCCTCTACATCGCATTGATTTGAAGCTAAATCATGTGTATCCCATGTATTTGAAGCTAACTCGTTTGTTTCGCATGCAGTTGTAGCTAAATAATGTATATCACAAGTATTTGTAGCTAAACCATTTGTTTCGCATGGATTTGAAGCTAAGCCCTCTACTTCGCATTGATTTGAAGCTAAATCATTTGTTTCGCATGGAATTGAAGCTACCTCGTTTGTTCCTCCTGCTTTTGAAGCTATATCACTTATATCGCAAGTATTTGAAGCTAAATCATATGTGTCGCATGGATTTGAAGCTGAACCTTCTATATCGCATTGATTTGAAGCTAAATCTTGTAAATCGCATGGATTTGAAGCTAAACCTTCTACATCGCATTGATTTTAAGCTAAATCATGTGTATCCCATGTATTTGAAGCAAACTCGTTTGTTTCGCATGCAGTTGTAGCTAAATAATGTATATCACAAGTATTTGTAGCTAAACCATTTGTTTCGCATGGATTTGAAGCTAAGCCCTCTACTTCGCATTGATTTGAAGCTAAATCATTTGTTTCGCATGGAATTGAAGCTACCTCGTTTGTTCCTCCAGATTTTGAGGTTATATCACTTATATCGCAAGTATTTGAAGCTAAATCATTTGCGTCGCTTGGATTTGAAGCTGAACTTTCTACATCGCATTGATTTGAAGCTAAATCTTGTGTATCGCATGGATTTGAAGCTAAACCCTCTACATCGCATTGATTTGAAGCTAAATCATATGTATCCCATGTATTTGAAGCTAACTCGTTTGTTTCGCATGCAGTTGTAGCTAAATAATGTATATCACAAGTATTTGTAGCTAAACCATTTGTTACGCATTGATTTGAAGCTAAGCCCTCTACTTCGCATTGATTTGAAGCTAAATCATTTGTTTCGCATGGAATTGAAGCTACCTCGTTTGTTCCTCCTGCTTTTGAAGCTATATCACTTATATCGCAAGTATTTGAAGCTAAATCATGTGCGTCGAATGGATTTGAAGCTAAACTTTCTACATCGCATTGATTTGAAGCTAAATCTTGTGTATCGCATGGATTTGAAGCTAAACCCTCTACATCGCATTGATTTGCAACTAAATCATGTGTTTCGAATGGAGCTGATCTAACTCGTTTGTTTCGCCTGCATTTGAAGCTATATCACTTATATTCGCAAGTATTTTATGCTAAATCATGTGTTTCGTTTGGATTTGAATGTAACTCATTTGTTTCGCATGCAGTTGAAGCTATATCACCTATATCCCAAGTGTAGGAAGCTCAATCAATTGTTTCGCATGGATTTGAAGCTAAACCTGCTACTTCGCATTGATTTGAAGCAAAATTATGTGTTTCGCGTGGATTTTAAGGTAACTCGTTGTTTCGCATGCAGTTGAAGCTAAATCATGCATTTCACAAGTATTTGAAGCCGAACCATTAGATTCGCATGGAGTTGAAGCTAAGCCTTCTACTTCGCACTGATTTGAAGTTAAATCATGTGTTTCGCGCGGATTTGGAGCTAACTCGTTTGCTTCGACTGCAGTTGAAGCTAAATCATGTATATCACAAGTATTTGAAGCTAAACCATTTGTATCGCATGGATTTGATGCTCTGCCTTCTACTTCGCATTGATTTGACGCTAAATATTGTGTTTCGCATGGATTTGAATTTAAACCTGCTACTTCGCATTGATTTGAAGCTAAATTATGTGTTTCGCATGGATTTGAAGCTAACTCGTTCGTTGCGCATGCAGTTAAATCTAAATAACGTATATCACAAGTATTTGAAGCTAAACCATTTGTTTCGCATAGATTTGAAGCTAACTCGTTCGTTTCTCCTGCATTTGAAACTATATCACTTATATCGCAAGTATTTGAAGCTAAATCATGTGTTTCGTTTGGATTTGAATGTAACTCATTTGTTTCGCATGCAGTTGAAGCTATATCACCTATATCCCAAGTGTAGGAAGCTCAATCAATTGTTTCGCATGGATTTGAAGCTAAACCTGCTACTTCGCATTGATTTGAAGCTAAATTATGTGTTTCGCGTGGATTTTAAGGTAACTCGTTGTTTCGCATGCAGTTGAAGCTAAATCATGCATTTCACAAGTATTTGAAGCCGAACCATTAGATTAGCATGGATTTGAAGCTAAGCCTTCTACTACGCAGTGATTTGAAGTTAAATCATGTGTTTCGCGTGGATTTGGAGCTAACTCGTTTGCTTCGAATGCAGTTGAAGCTAAATCATGTATATCACAAGTATTTGAAGCTAAACCATTTGTATCGCATGGATTTGATGCTCTGCCTTCTACTTCGCATTGATTTGACGCTAAATATTGTGTTTCGCATGGATTTGAATTTAAACCTGCTACTTCGCATTGATTTGAAGCTAAATTATGTGTTTCGCATGGATTTGAAGCTAACTCGTTCGTTGCGCATGCAGTTAAATCTAAATAACGTATATCACAAGTTTTTGAAGCTAAACCATTTGTTTCGCATAGATTTGAAGCTAAGCCTTCTACTTTGCATTAATAGGGGGCTAAATCACGTGTTTTGCATGGATTTGAAGCTAAACCTTCTACATCGCATTGATTTGCATCTGCATCATGTGATTCGCATGGATTTGAAGCTAACTCGTTTGTGTCGAATGCAGTTTAAGCTAAATCATGTATATCACAAGTATTTGAATCTAATCCATTTGATTCGCCTGGGGTTTGATGCTAAGCCTTCTACTTCACACTGATTTGATGCTGAATCATGACTTTCGCATGGATTTGAAGCTAACTCGTTTGTTTCGCATGCAGTTGTAGCTAAATAATGTATATCACAAGTATTTGTAGCTAAACCATTTGTTTGCATGGATTTGAAGCTAAGCCTTCTACTTCGCATTGATTTGAAGCTAAATCGTGTGTTTCGCATGGATTTGATGCAAACTCGTTTGTTTCGCATGCAGTTGTAGCTAAATAATGTATATCACAAGTATTTGTAGCTAAACCATTTGTTTCGCATGGATTTGAAGCAAAGCCTTCTACTTCGCATTGATTTGAAGATAAATCATTTGTTTCGCGTGGAATTGAAGCTACCTCGTTTGTTCCTCCTGCTTTTGAAGCTATATCACTTATATCGCAAGTATTTGAAGCTAAATCATATGTGTCGCATGGATTTGAAGCTGAACCTTCTACATCGCATTGATTTGAAGCTAAATCTTGTAAATCGCATGGATTTGAAGCTAAACCTTCTACATCGCATTGATTTGAAGCTAAATCATGTGTATCCCATGTATTTGAAGCTAACTCGTTTGTTTCGCATGCAGTTGTAGCTAAATAATGTATATCACAAGTATTTGTAGCTAAACCATTTGTTTCGCATGGATTTTAAGCTAAACCTTCTACATCGCATTGATTTGAAGCTAAATCATGTGTATCCCATGTATTTGAAGCTAACTCGTTTGTTTCGCATGCAGTTGTAGCTAAATAATGTATATCACAAGTATTTGTAGCTAAACCATTTGTTTCGCATGGATTTTAAGCTAAACCTTCTACATCGCATTGATTTGAAGCTAAATCATGTGTATCCCATGTATTTGAAGCTAACTCGTTTGTTTCGCATGCAGTTGTAGCTAAATAATGTATATCACAAGTATTTGTAGCTAAACCATTTGTTTCGCATGGATTTGAAGCTAAGCCCTCTACTTCGCATTGATTTGAAGCTAAATCATTTGTTTCGCATGGAATTGAAGCTACCTCGTTTGTTCCTCCAGATTTTGAAGTTATATCACTTATATCGCAAGTATTTGAAGCTAAATCATGTGCGTCGCATGGATTTGAAGCTGAACTTTCTACATCGCATTGATTTGAAGCTAAATCTTGTGTATCGCATGGATTTGATGCTAAACCCTCTACAACGCATTGATTTGAAGCTAAATCATGTGTATCCCATGTATTTGAAGCTAACTCGTTTGTTTCGCATGCAGTTGTAGCTAAATAATGTATATCACAAGTATTTGTAGCTAAACCATTTGTTACGCATTGATTTGAAGCTAAGCCCTCTACTTCGCGTTGATTTGAAGCTAAATCATTTGTTTCGCATGGAATTGAAGCTACCTCGTTTGATCCTCCAGATTTTGAAGCTATATCACTTACATCGCAAGTATTTGAAGCTAAATCATGTGCGTCGCATGGATTTGAAGCTGAACTTTCTACATCGCATTGATTTGAAGCTAAATCTTGTCTATCGCATGGATTTGCGGCTAAACCCTCTACATCGTATTGATTTGCAACTGGATCTGAAGCATGGATCTGAAGCAAACTCGTTTGTTTCGCCTGCATTTGAAGCTATATCACTTATGTTCGCAAGTATTTTATGCTAAATCATTCGTTTCGCATGGATTTGAAGCTAAGCCTTTTACTTCGCATTGATTTGAAGCTAAATCATTTGTTTCGCATGGATTTGAAGCTAAACCTTCCACATCAAATTGATTTGAAGCTAAATCATGTGTTTCGCGTGGATTTGAAGGTAACTCGTTTGTTTCGCATGCAGTTGAAGCTATATCACCTTTATCCCAAGTGTTTGAAGCTCAATCATTTGTATCGCATGGATTTGATGCTAAACCTTCTACATCGCACTGATTTGAAGCTAACTCATGTGTTTCGCGTGGATTTGAAGGTGACTCGTTTGTTTCGCATGCAGTTGAAGATATACCACCTATATCCCAAGTGTTTGAAGCTCAATCATTTGTTTCGCATGGATTTGAAGCTAAACCTTCTACATCAATTTGTTTTGAAGCTAAATCATGTGTTTCGCATGGTTTTGAAGGTAACTCGTTTGTTTCGCATGCAGTTGAAACTATATCACTTATATCGCAAGTATTTGAAGCTAAATCATGTGTGAAACTGAATCATGTATATCACAAGTATTTGCAAGCTAAACAATTGATTCGCATGGATTTGAAGCTAAGCCTTCTACTTGGCATTGAATTGAAGCTAAATCGTGTGTTTTGCATGGATTTGAAGCTAACTCGTTTGTTTCTCCTGTATTTGAAGCTGTATCATTTATATCGCAAGTATTTGAAGCTAAACCATTTGTTTCGCATGGATTTGAAGCTAAGTCTTCTACTTCGCATTGATTGGATCCTAAATCACGTGTTTTGCATGGATTTGAAGCTAAGCCTTCTACTTCGCACTGATTTGAAGTTAAATCATGTGTTTCGCGTGGATTTGGAGCTAATTCGTTTGTTTCGAATGCAGTTGAAGCTAAATCATGTCTTTCACAAATATTTGAAGATGAACCATTTGAATCGCATGGCTTTAAACCTGAGCCTTCTATTTCACACTGATTTGAACCTAAATAATATGTTTCGCATGGATTTGAAGCTAAACCTTCTACATCCCATGGATTTGAAGCTAAATCATGTGTTTGGCATGGATTTGAAGCTAAACCTTCTACTTCGCATTGATTTGCAGCTGAATCATGTGTTTCGCATGGATTTGAAGCTAACTCGTTCGTTTTAACCTGCATTTGAAACTATATCACTTATATCGCAAGTATTTGAAGCTAAATCATGTGTTTCGCATGGATTTGAAACTACACCTGCTACTTCGCATTGATTTGAAGCTAAAATATGTGTTTCGCATGGATTTCAAGGTAACTCGTTGTTTCGCATGCAGTTGAAGCTAAATCATGCATTTCACAAGTATTTGAACCCGAACCATTAGATTCGCATGGATTTGAAGTTAAACCTGCTACTTCGCATTCATTTGAAGCAAAATTATGTGTTTCGCATGGATTTGATCAAACTCTGAAGCTAAATTAAAAAAGCGAATTTGAAGCTAAATCATGTGTTTCGCGTGGATTTGAAGGTAACTCCTTTGTTTCGCATGCATTTGAAGCTATATCACATTTATCCCAAGTGTTTGAAGGTCATTCATTTGTATCGCATGGATTTGATGCTAAAACCTTCTACATCGCATTGATTTGAAGCTAACTCATGTGTTTCGCGTGGATTTGAAGGTGACTCGTTTGTTTCGAATGCAGTTGAAAATATACCACCTATATCCCAAGTGTTTGAAGCTCAATCATTCGTTTCGCATGGATTTGAAGCTAAGCCTTTTACTTCGCATTGATTTGAAGCTAAATCATTTGTTTCGCATGGATTTTAAGCTAAACCTTCTACATCAAATTGATTTGAAGCTAAATCATGTGTTTCGCGTGGATTTGAAGGTAACTCCTTTGTTTCGCATGCATTTGAAGCTATATCACATTTATCCCAAGTGTTTGAAGGTCATTCATTTGTATCGCATGGATTTGATGCTAAAACCTTCTACATCGCATTGATTTGAAGCTAACTCATGTGTTTCGCGTGGATTTGAAGGTGACTCGTTTGTTTCGAATGCAGTTGAAAATATACCACCTATATCCCAAGTGTTTGAAGCTCAATCATTTGTTTCGCATAGATTTGAAGCTAAACATTCTACATCAATTTGATTTGAAGCTAAATCATGTGTTTCGCGTGGATTTGAAGGTAACTCGTTTGTTTCGCATGCAGTTGAAGCTATATCACCTTTATCCCAAGTATTTGAAGCTCAATCATTTATATCGCATGGATTTGATGCTAAACCTTCTACATCGCATTGATTTGAAGCTAAATCATGTGTTTCCCATGTATTTGAAGCTAACTCGTTTGTTTCGCATGCAGTTGTAGGTAAATAGTGTATATCACAAGTATTTGTAACTAAACCATTTGTTTCGCATGAATTTGAAGCTAAGCCCTCTACTTCGCATTGATTTGAAGCTAAATCATTTGTTTCGCATGGAATTGAGGCTACCTCGTTTGTTCCTCCAGATTTTGAAGCTATATCACTTATATCGCAAGTATTTGAAGCTAAATGATGTGCGTCGCATGGATTTGAAGCTGAACTTTCTACATCGCATTGATTTGAAGCTAAATCTTGTCTATCGCATGGATTTGCGGCTAAACCCTCTACATCGCATTGATTTGCAACTAAATCATGTGTTTCGCATGGATCTGAAGCTAACTCGTTTGTTTCGCCTGCATTTGAAGCTATATCACTTATATTCGCAAGTATTTGATGCTAAATCATTCGTTTCGCATGGATTTGATGCTAAGCCTTTTACTTCGCATTGATTTGAAGCTAAATCATGTGTTTCCCTTGGATTTGAAGCTGAATCGTTTTTTCGCATGCAGTTGAATCTATATCATTTATATCGCAAGTATCTGAAGCTAAATCATTTGTTTCGCATGGATTTGAAGCTAAACCTTATACATCCCATGGATTTGAAGCTAAATCATGTGTTTGGCATGGATTTGAAGCTAAACCTTCTACATCGCATTGATTTGCATCTGAATCATGTGTTTCGCATGGATTTGAAGCTAACTCGTTTGTGTCGAATGCAGTTTAAGCTAAATCATGTATATCACAAGTATTTGAATCTAAACCATTTGATTCGCATGGGGTTTGATGGTAAGCCTTCTACTTCACACTGATTTGATGCTGAATCATGTCTTTCGCATGGATTTGAAGCTAACTCGTTTGTTTCGCATGCAGTTGTAGCTAAATAATGTATATCACAAGTATTTGTAGCTAAACCATTTGTTTCGCATGGATTTGAAGCTAAGCCTTCTACTTCGCATTGATTTGAAGCTAAATCATTTGTTTCGCGTGGAATTGAAGCTACCTCGTTTGTTCCTCCTGCTTTTGAAGCTATATCACTTATATCGCAAGAATTTGAAGCTAAATCATGTGCGTCGCATGGATTTGAAGCTGAACATTCTACATCGCATTGATTTGAAGCTAAATCTTGTGTATCGCATGGATTTGAAGCTAAACCCTCTACATCGCATTGATTTGAAGCTAAATCATGTGTACCCCATGTATTTGAAGCTAACTCGTTTGTTTCGCCTGCATTTGAAGCTATATCACTTATATTCGCAAGTATTTGATGCTAAATCATTTGTATCGCATGGATTTGATGCTAAACCTTCTACATCGCATTGATTTGAAGCTAACTCATGTGTTTCGCATGGATTTGAAGCTAAACATTCTACATCAATTTGATTTGAAGCTAAATCATGTGTTTCGCATGGAATTGAAGCTACCTCGTTTGTTCCTCCAGATTTTGAAGCTATATCACTTATATCGCAAGTATTTGAAGCTAAATCATGTGCGTCGCATGGATTTGAATCTGAACTTTCTACATCGCATTGATTTGAAGCTAAATCTTGTCTATCGCATGGATTTGCGGCTAAACCCTCTACATCGCATTGATTTGCAACTAAATCATGTGTTTCGCATGGATCTGAAGCTAACTCGTTTGTTTCGCCTGCATTTGAAGCTATATCACTTATATTCGCAAGTATTTGATGCTAAATCATTCGTTTCGCATGGATTTGATGCTAAGCCTCTTACTTCGCATTGATTTGAAGCTAAATCATGTGTTTCCCTTGGATTTGAAGCTGAATCGTTTTTTCGCATGCAGTTGAATCTATATCATTTATATCGCAAGTATCTGAAGCTAAATCATTTGTTTCTGATGGATTTGAAGCTAAACCTAATACATCCCATGGATTTGAAGCTAAATCATGTGTTTCGCGTGGATTTGAAGGTAACTCGTTTGTTTCGCATGCAGTTGAATCTATATCACGTTTATCCCAAGTGTTTGAAGCACAATCATTTGTATCGCATGGAATTGATGCTAAACCTTCTACATCGCATTGATTTGAAGCTAAATCATGTGTTTCCCATGTATTTGAAGCTAACTCGTTTGTTTCCCCTGCATTTGAAGCTATATCACTTATATGGCAAGTATCTGAACCTAAATCATTTGCTTCGCATGGACTTGAAGCTCCGCCTTCTACTTCGCATTTATTTGAAGTTAAATCATGCGTTTCGAATGGATTTGAAGCTAACTCGTTCGTTTCGCCAGCATTTGGAACTATATCACTTATATCGCAATTATCTGAAGCTAAATCATTTGTTTCTCTTGTATTTGAAGCTAAGCCTTCGACTTCGCTTTGATTTATATCGATATCACTTATATCGCAAGTATTTGAATCTAAATCATTTGTTTCGCGCGGATTTGAAGCTAAACCTTCTACATCGCATTGATTTGAAGCTAAATCGTGTGTTTCGCATGGATTTGAAGCTAACTCGTTTGTTTCGCATGAAGTTGTAGCTAAATAATGTATATCACAACTATTTGTAGCTAAACCATTTGTTTCGCATGTATTTGAAGCTAAGCCTTCTACTTCGCACTTATTTGCAGCTAAATCATGTCTTTCGCTTGGATTTGAAGCTAACTCGTTTGTTTCGTATGCAGATGAAGCTAAATCATGAATATCACAAGTATCTGAGTCTAAGCCATTTGTTTCGCTTAGATTTGAAGCCAAGCCTTCTACTAAGAATTGACTTGAATCTAAACCATTTGTTTCGCATGAATTTGAAGCTAAGCCCTCTACTTCGCATTGATTTGAAGCTAAATCATTTGTTTCGCATGGAATTGAGGCTACCTCGTTTGTTCCTCCAGATTTTGAAGCTATATCACTTATATCGCAAGTATTTGAAGCTAAATGATGTGCGTCGCATGGATTTGAAGCTGAACTTTCTACATCGCATTGATTTGAAGCTAAATCTTGTCTATCGCATGGATTTGCGGCTAAACCCTCTACATCGCATTGATTTGCAACTAAATCATGTGTTTCGCATGGATCTGAAGCTAACTCGTTTGTTTCGCCTGCATTTGAAGCTATATCACTTATATTCGCAAGTATTTGATGCTAAATCATTCGTTTCGCATGGATTTGATGCTAAGCCTTTTACTTCGCATTGATTTGAAGCTAAATCATGTGTTTCCCTTGGATTTGAAGCTGAATCGTTTTTTCGCATGCAGTTGAATCTATATCATTTATATCGCAAGTATCTGAAGCTAAATCATTTGTTTCGCATGGATTTGAAGCTAAACCTTATACATCCCATGGATTTGAAGCTAAATCATGTGTTTGGCATGGATTTGAAGCTAAACCTTCTACATCGCATTGATTTGCATCTGAATCATGTGTTTCGCATGGATTTGAAGCTAACTCGTTTGTGTCGAATGCAGTTTAAGCTAAATCATGTATATCACAAGTATTTGAATCTAAACCATTTGATTCGCATGGGGTTTGATGGTAAGCCTTCTACTTCACACTGATTTGATGCTGAATCATGTCTTTCGCATGGATTTGAAGCTAACTCGTTTGTTTCGCATGCAGTTGTAGCTAAATAATGTATATCACAAGTATTTGTAGCTAAACCATTTGTTTCGCATGGATTTGAAGCTAAGCCTTCTACTTCGCATTGATTTGAAGCTAAATCATTTGTTTCGCGTGGAATTGAAGCTACCTCGTTTGTTCCTCCTGCTTTTGAAGCTATATCACTTATATCGCAAGAATTTGAAGCTAAATCATGTGCGTCGCATGGATTTGAAGCTGAACATTCTACATCGCATTGATTTGAAGCTAAATCTTGTGTATCGCATGGATTTGAAGCTAAACCCTCTACATCGCATTGATTTGAAGCTAAATCATGTGTACCCCATGTATTTGAAGCTAACTCGTTTGTTTCGCCTGCATTTGAAGCTATATCACTTATATTCGCAAGTATTTGATGCTAAATCATTTGTATCGCATGGATTTGATGCTAAACCTTCTACATCGCATTGATTTGAAGCTAACTCATGTGTTTCGCATGGATTTGAAGCTAAACATTCTACATCAATTTGATTTGAAGCTAAATCATGTGTTTCGCATGGAATTGAAGCTACCTCGTTTGTTCCTCCAGATTTTGAAGCTATATCACTTATATCGCAAGTATTTGAAGCTAAATCATGTGCGTCGCATGGATTTGAATCTGAACTTTCTACATCGCATTGATTTGAAGCTAAATCTTGTCTATCGCATGGATTTGCGGCTAAACCCTCTACATCGCATTGATTTGCAACTAAATCATGTGTTTCGCATGGATCTGAAGCTAACTCGTTTGTTTCGCCTGCATTTGAAGCTATATCACTTATATTCGCAAGTATTTGATGCTAAATCATTCGTTTCGCATGGATTTGATGCTAAGCCTCTTACTTCGCATTGATTTGAAGCTAAATCATGTGTTTCCCTTGGATTTGAAGCTGAATCGTTTTTTCGCATGCAGTTGAATCTATATCATTTATATCGCAAGTATCTGAAGCTAAATCATTTGTTTCTGATGGATTTGAAGCTAAACCTAATACATCCCATGGATTTGAAGCTAAATCATGTGTTTCGCGTGGATTTGAAGGTAACTCGTTTGTTTCGCATGCAGTTGAATCTATATCACGTTTATCCCAAGTGTTTGAAGCACAATCATTTGTATCGCATGGAATTGATGCTAAACCTTCTACATCGCATTGATTTGAAGCTAAATCATGTGTTTCCCATGTATTTGAAGCTAACTCGTTTGTTTCCCCTGCATTTGAAGCTATATCACTTATATGGCAAGTATCTGAACCTAAATCATTTGCTTCGCATGGACTTGAAGCTCCGCCTTCTACTTCGCATTTATTTGAAGTTAAATCATGCGTTTCGAATGGATTTGAAGCTAACTCGTTCGTTTCGCCAGCATTTGGAACTATATCACTTATATCGCAATTATCTGAAGCTAAATCATTTGTTTCTCTTGTATTTGAAGCTAAGCCTTCGACTTCGCTTTGATTTATATCGATATCACTTATATCGCAAGTATTTGAATCTAAATCATTTGTTTCGCGCGGATTTGAAGCTAAACCTTCTACATCGCATTGATTTGAAGCTAAATCGTGTGTTTCGCATGGATTTGAAGCTAACTCGTTTGTTTCGCATGAAGTTGTAGCTAAATAATGTATATCACAACTATTTGTAGCTAAACCATTTGTTTCGCATGTATTTGAAGCTAAGCCTTCTACTTCGCACTTATTTGCAGCTAAATCATGTCTTTCGCTTGGATTTGAAGCTAACTCGTTTGTTTCGTATGCAGATGAAGCTAAATCATGAATATCACAAGTATCTGAGTCTAAGCCATTTGTTTCGCTTAGATTTGAAGCCAAGCCTTCTACTAAGAATTGACTTGAATCTAAATCATTTGTTTCGCATGCATTTGAAGCTGCATCCCTTATATTCGCAAGTATTTGAAGCGAAATCATTTGTTTCGCATGGATTTGAAGCTAATCCTTCTACTAAGAATTGACTTGAAACTAAATCATTTGTTTCGCCATGGATTTAAAGCCAACTCGTGTGTTTCGTCTGCATTTGAAGTTATCACTAATATCGAGAGTATTTGAAGCTAAATCATTTGTTTCACCTGCATTTGAATCTACATCATTTATATCGCAAGTATTTGGAGCTAAATCATGTGTATCGCATGGAGTTTGAACCTAACTCGTTTGATTTGTCTGCATTTGTAGCTATATCGCGTATATCCCTAGTGTTTGAAGCTAAATCATTCGTTTCGCGTGGATTTGAAGCTAAACCTTCTACATCGCATTGATTTGAAGCTAGGTCATGTGTTTCGCTTGGATTTCACGCTAAACCTTCTACATCGCAAGTATTTGAAGCTAAATCATGTGCGTCGCATGGATTTGAAGCTGAACTTTCTACTTCGCATTGATTTGAAGCTAAATCTTGTGTATCGCATGGATTTGAAGCTAAACCCACTACATCGCATTGATTTGCAACTAAATCATGTGTTTCGAATGGACCTGATCTAACTCGTTTGCTTCGCCTGCATTTGAAGCTATATCACTTATATTCGCAAGTATTTTATGCTAAATCATTCGTTTCGCATGGATTTGAAGCTAAGCCTTTTACTTCGCATTGATTTGAAGCTACATCATTTGTTTCGCATGGATTTTAAGCTAAACCTTCTACATCAAATTGATTTGAAGCTAAATCATGTGTTTCGCGTGGATTTGAAGGTAACTCCTTTGTTTCGCATGCATTTGAAGCTATATCACATTTATCCCAAGTGTTTGAAGGTCATTCATTTGTATCGCATGGATTTGATGCTAAAACCTTCTACATCGCATTGATTTGAAGCTAACTCATGTGTTTCGCGTGGATTTGAAGGTGACTCGTTTGTTTCGAATGCAGTTGAAAATATACCACCTATATCCCAAGTGTTTGAAGCTCAATCATTTGTTTCGCATAGATTTGAAGCTAAACATTCTACATCAATTTGATTTGAAACTAAATCATGTGTTTCGCGTGGATTTGAAGGTAACTCGTTTGTTTCGCATGCAGTTGAAGCTATATCACCTTTATCCCAAGTATTTGAAGCTCAATCATTTATATCGCATGGATTTGATGCTAAACCTTCTACATCGCATTGATTTGAAGCTAAATCATGTGTTTCCCATGTATTTGAAGCTAACTCGTTTGTTTCGCATGCAGTTGTAGGTAAATAGTGTATATCACAAGTATTTGTAACTAAACCATTTGTTTCGCATGAATTTGAAGCTAAGCCCTCTACTTCGCATTGATTTGAAGCTAAATCATTTGTTTCGCATGGAATTCAGGCTACCTCGTTTGTTCCTCCAGATTTTGAAGCTATATCACTTATATCGCAAGTATTTGAAGCTAAATGATGTGCGTCGCATGGATTTGAAGCTGAACTTTCTACATCGCATTGATTTGAAGCTAAATCTTGTCTATCGCATGGATTTGCGGCTAAACCCTCTACATCGCATTGATTTGCAACTAAATCATGTGTTTCGCATGGATCTGAAGCTAACATGTTTGTTTCGCCTGCATTTGAAGCTATATCACTTATATTCGCAAGTATTTGATGCTAAATCATTCGTTTCGCATGGATTTGATGCTAAGCCTTTTACTTCGCATTGATTTGAAGCTAAATCATGTGTTTCCCTTGGATTTGAAGCTGAATCGTTTTTTCGCATGCAGTTGAATCTATATCATTTATATCGCAAGTATTTGAAGCTAAATCATTTGTTTCGCATGGATTTGAAGCTAAACCTTATACATCCCATGGATTTGAAGCTAAATCATGTGTTTGGCATGGATTTGAAGCTAAACCTTCTACATCGCATTGATTTGCATCTGAATCATGTGTTTCGCATGGATTTGAAGCTAACTCGTTTGTGTCGAATGCAGTTTAAGCTAAATCATGTATATCACAAGTATTTGAATCTAAACCATTTGTTTCGCATGGGGTTTGATGGTAAGCCTTCTACTTCACACTGATTTGATGCTGAATCATGTCTTTCACATGGATTTGAAGCTAACTCGTTTGCTTCGAATGCAGTTGAAGCTAAATCATGTATATCACAAGTATTTGAAGCTAAACCATTTGTATCGCATGGATTTGATGCTCTGCCTTCTACTTCGCATTGATTTGACGCTAAATATTGTGTTTCGCATGGATTTGAATTTAAACCTGCTACTTCGCATTGATTTGAAGCTAAATTATGTGTTTCGCATGGATTTGAAGCTAACTCGTTCGTTGCGCATGCAGTTAAATCTAAATATCGTATATCACAAGTTTTTGAAGCTAAACCATTTGTTTCGCATAGATTTGAAGCTAAGCCTTCTACTTTGCATTAATAGGGGGCTAAATCACGTGTTTTGCATGGATTTGAAGCTAAACCTTCTACATCGCATTGATTTGCATCTGCATCATGTGTTTCGCATGGATTTGAAGCTAACTCGTTTGTTTCGCATGCAGTTGTAGCTAAATAATGTATATCACAAGTATTTGTAGCTAAACTATTTGTTTGCATGGATTTGAAGCTAAGCCTTCTACTTCGCATTGATTTGAAGCTAAATCGTGTGTTTCGCATGGATTTGATGCAAACTCGTTTGTTTCGCATGCAGTTGTAGCTAAATAATGTATATCACAAGTATTTGTAGCTAAACCATTTGTTTCGCATGGATTTGAAGCAAAGCCTTCTACTTCGCATTGATTTGAAGATAAATCATTTGTTTCGCGTGGAATTGAAGCTACCTCGTTTGTTCCTCCTGCTTTTGAAGCTATATCACTTATATCGCAAGTATTTGAAGCTAAATCATATGTGTCGCATGGATTTGAAGCTGAACCTTCTACATCGCATTGATTTGAAGCTAAATCTTGTAAATCGCATGGATTTGAAGCTAAACCTTCTACATCGCATTGATTTGAAGCTAAATCATGTGTATCCCATGTATTTGAAGCTAACTCGTTTGTTTCGCATGCAGTTGTAGCTAAATAATGTATATCACAAGTATTTGTAGCTAAACCATTTGTTTCGCATGGATTTTAAGCTAAACCTTCTACATCGCATTGATTTGAAGCTAAATCATGTGTATCCCATGTATTTGAAGCTAACTCGTTTGTTTCGCATGCAGTTGTAGCTAAATAATGTATATCACAAGTATTTGTAGCTAAACCATTTGTTTCGCATGGATTTTAAGCTAAACCTTCTACATCGCATTGATTTGAAGCTAAATCATGTGTATCCCATGTATTTGAAGCTAACTCGTTTGTTTCGCATGCAGTTGTAGCAAAATAATGTATATCACAAGTATTTGTAGCTAAACCATTTGTTTCGCATGGATTTGAAGCTAAGCCCTCTACTTCGCATTGATTTGAAGCTAAATCATTTGTTTCGCATGGAATTGAAGCTACCTCGTTTGTTCCTCCAGATTTTGAAGTTATATCACTTATATCGCAAGTATTTGAAGCTAAATCATGTGCGTCGCATGGATTTGAAGCTGAACTTTCTACATCGCATTGATTTGAAGCTAAATCTTGTGTATCGCATGGATTTGATGCTAAACCCTCTACAACGCATTGATTTGAAGCTAAATCATGTGTATCCCATGTATTTGAAGCTAACTCGTTTGTTTCGCATGCAGTTGTAGCTAAATAATGTATATCACAAGTATTTGTAGCTAAACCATTTGTTACGCATTGATTTGAAGCTAAGCCCTCTACTTCGCATTGATTTGAAGCTAAATCATTTGTTTCGCATGGAATTGAAGCTACCTCGTTTGATCCTCCAGATTTTGAAGCTATATCACTTACATCGCAAGTATTTGAAGCTAAATCATGTGCGTCGCATGGATTTGAAGCTGAACTTTCTACATCGCATTGATTTGAAGCTAAATCTTGTGTATCGCATGGATTTGAAGCTAAACCCTCTACATCGCATTGATTTGAAGCTAAATCATGTGTATCCCATGTATTTGAAGCTAACTCGTTTGTTTCGCATGCAGTTGTAGCTAAATAATGTATATCACAAGTATTTCTAGCTAAACCATTTGTTACGCATGGATTTGAAGCTAAGCCCTCTACTTCGTATTGATTTGAAGCTAAATCATTTGTTTCGCATGGAATTGAAGCTACCTCGTTTGTTCCTCCAGATTTTGAAGCTATGTCACTTATATCGCAAGTATTTGAAGCTAAATCATGTGCGTCGCATGGATTTGAAGCTAACTCGTTTGTTTCGCATGCAGTTGTAGCTAAATAATGTATATCACAAGTATTTGTAGCTAAACCATTTGTTTCGCATGGATTTGAAGCTAAACCCTCTACATCTCATTGATTTGAAGCTAAATCATGTGTATCCCATGTATTTGAAGCTAACTCGTTTGTTTCGCATGCAGTTGTAGCTAAATAATGTATATCACAAGTATTTGTAGCTAAACCATTTGTTACGCATTGATTTGAAGCTAAGCCCTCTACTTCGCATTGATTTGAAGCTAAATCATTTGTTTCGCATGGAATTGAAGCTACCTCGTTTGATCCTCCAGATTTTGAAGCTATATCACTTACATCGCAAGTATTTGAAGCTAAATCATGTGCGTCGCATGGATTTGAAGCTGAACTTTCTACATCGCATTGATTTGAAGCTAAATCTTGTGTATCGCATGGATTTGAAGCTAAACCCTCTACATCGCATTGATTTGAAGCTAAATCATGTGTATCCCATGTATTTGAAGCTAACTCGTTTGTTTCGCATGCAGTTGTAGCTAAATAATGTATATCACAAGTATTTGTAGCTAAACCATTTGTTTCGCATGGATTTGAAGCTAAGCCCTCTACTTCGCATTGATTTGAAGCTAAATCATTTGTTTCGCATGGAATTGAAGCTACCTCGTTTGTTCCTCCTGCTTTTGAAGCTATATCACTTATATCGCAAGTATTTGAAGCTAAATCATATGTGTCGCATGGATTTGAAGCTGAACCTTCTACATCGCATTGATTTGAAGCTAAATCTTGTAAATCGCATGGATTTGAAGCTAAACCTTCTACATCGCATTGATTTGAAGCTAAATCATGTGTATCCCATGTATTTGAAGCTAACTCGTTTGTTTCGCATGCAGTTGTAGCTAAATAATGTATATCACAAGTATTTGTAGCTAAACCATTTGTTTCGCATGGATTTTAAGCTAAACCTTCTACATCGCATTGATTTGAAGCTAAATCATGTGTATCCAATGTATTTGAAGCTAACTCGTTTGTTTCGCATGCAGTTGTAGCTAAATAATGTATATCACAAGTATTTGTAGCTAAACCATTTGTTTCGCATGGATTTGAAGCTAAGCCCTCTACTTCGCATTGATTTGAAGCTAAATCATTTGTTTCGCATGGAATTGATGCTACCTCGTTTGTTCCTCCAGATTTTGAAGTTATATCACTTATATCGCAAGTATTTGAAGCTAAATCATGTGCGTCGCATGGATTTGAAGCTGAACTTTCTACATCGCATTGATTTGAAGCTAAATCTTGTGTATCGCATGGATTTGAAGCTAAACCCTCTACATCGCATTGATTTGAAGCTAAATCATGTGTATCCCATGTATTTGAAGCTAACTCGTTTGTTTCGCATGCAGTTGTAGCTAAATAATGTATATCACAAGAATTTGTAGCAAAACCATGTGTTACGCATGGATTTGAAGCTAAGCCCTCTACTTCGCATTGATTTGAAGCTAAATCATTTGTTCGCATGGAATTGAAGCTACCTCGTTTGTTCCTCCAGATTTTGAAGCTATATCACTTATATCGCAAGTATTTGAAGCTAAATCATGTGCGTCGCATGGATTTGAAGCTGAACTTTCTACATCGCATTGATTTGAAGCTAAATCTTGTGTATCGCATGGATTTGAAGCTAAACCCTCTACATCGCATTGATTTGCAACTAAATCATGTGTTTCGCATGGATCTGAAGCAAACTCGTTTGTTTCGCCTGCATTGAAGCTATATCACTTATGTTCGCAAGTATTTTATGCTAAATCATTCGTTTCGCATGGATTTGAAGCTAAGCCTTTTACTTCGCATTGATTTGAAGCTAAATCATTTGTTTCGCATGGATTTGAAGCTAAACCTTCCACATCAAATTGATTTGAAGCTAAATCATGTGTTTCGCGTGGATTGAAGGTAACTCGTTTGTTTCGCATGCAGTTGAAGCTATATCACCTTTATCCAAGTGTTTGAAGATCAATCATTTGTATCGCATGGATTTGATGCTAAAACTTCTACATCGCACTGATTTGAAGCTAACTCATGTGTTTTCGCGTGGATTTGAAGGTGACTCGTTTGTTTCGCATGCAGTTGAAAATATACCACCTATATCCCAAGTGTTTGAAGCTCAATCATTTGTTTCGCATGGATTTGAAGCTAAACCTTCTACATCAATTTGATTTGAAGCTAAATCATGTGTTCGCATGGTTTTGGAGGTAACTCGTTTGTTTCGCATGCAGTTGAAACTATATCACTTATATCGCAAGTATTTGAAGCTAAATCATGTGTTTCGCTTGGATTTGAATGTAACTCATTTGTTTCGCATGCAGTGAAGCTAAATCATGCATTTCACTAGTATTTCAAGCCGAACCATTAGATTCGCAAGGATTTGAAGCTAAGCCTTGTACTTCGCACTGATTTGAAGTTAAATCATGTGTATCGCTTGGATTTGGAGCTAACTCGTTTGTTTCGCATGCAGTTGAAACTGAATCATGTATATCACAAGTATTTGCAAGCTAAACAATTGATTCGCATGGATTTGAAGCTAAGCCTTCTACTTGGCATTGAATTGAAGCTAAATCGTGTATTTTGCATGGATTTGAAGCTAACTCGTTTGTTTCTCCTGTATTTGAAGCTGTATCATTTATATCGCAAGTATTTGAATCTAAACCATTTGTTTCGCATGGATTTGAAGCTAAGCCTTCTACTTGGCATTGAATTGAAGCTAAATCGTGTGTTTTGCATGGATTTGAAGCTAACTCGTTTGTTCTCCTGTATTTGAAGCTGTATCATTTATATCGCAAGTATTTGAAGCTAAACCATTGTTTCGCATGGATTTGAAGCTAAGTCTTCTACTTCGCATTGATTGGATCCTAAATCACGTGTTTTGCATGGATTTGAAGCTAAGCCTTCTACTTCGCACTGATTTGAAGTTAAATCATGTGTTCGCGTGGATTTGAGCTAACTCGTTTGTTTCGAATGCAGTTGAAGCTAAATCATGTCTTTCACAAATATTTGAAGATGAACCATTTGAATCGCATGGCTTTAAACCTGAGCCTTCTATTTCACACTGATTTGAACCTAAATAATATGTTTCGCATGGATTTGAAGCTAAACCTTCTACATCCCATGGATTTGAAGCTAAATCATGTGTTTGGCATGGATTTGAAGCTAAACCTTCTACTTCGCATTGATTTGCAGCTGAATCATGTGTTTCGCATGGATTTGAGCAAACTCGTTCGTTTAACCTGCATTTGAAACTATATCACTTATATCGCAAGTATTTGAAGCTAATCATGTGTTTCGCATGGATTTGAAACTACACCTGCTACTTCGCATTGATTTGAAGCTAAAATATGTGTTTCGCATGGATTCAAGGTAACTCGTTGTTTCGCATGCAGTTGAAGCTAAATCATGCATTTCACAAGTATTTGAACCCGAACCATTAGATTCGCATGGATTTGAAGTTAAACCTGCTACTTCGCATTCATTTGAAGCAAAATTATGTGTTTCGCATGGATTGATCAAACTCTGAAGCTAAATTAAAAAGCGAATTTGAAGCTAAATCATGTGTTTCGCGTGGATTTGAAGGTAACTCCTTTGTTTCGCATGCATTTGAAGCTATATCACATTTGTCCCAAGTGTTTGAAGGTCATTCATTTGTATCGCATGGATTTGATGCTAAAACCTTCTACATCGCATTGATTTGAAGCTAACTCATGTGTTTCGCGTGGATTTGAAGGTGACTCGTTTGTTTCGAATGCAGTTGAAAATATACCACCTATATCCCAAGTGTTTGAAGCTCAATCATTTGTTTCGCATAGATTTGAAGCTAAACATTCTACATCAATTTGATTTGAAGCTAAATCATGTGTTTCGCGTGGATTTGAAGGTAACTCGTTTGTTTCGCATGCAGTTGAAGCTATATCACCTTTATCCCAAGTATTTGAAGCTCAATCATTTATATCGCATGGATTTGATGCTAAACCTTCTACTTCGCATTGATTTGAAGCTAATCATGTGTTTCCCATGGAATTGAGGCTACCTCGTTTGTTCCTCCAGATTTGAAGCTATATCACTTATATCGCAAGTATTTGAAGCTAAATGATGTGCGTCGCATGGATTTGAAGCTGAACTTTCTACATCGCATTGATTTGAAGCTAAATCTTGTCTATCGCATAGATTTGCGGCTAAACCCTCTACATCGCATTGATTTGCAACTAAATCATGTGTTTCGCATGGATCTGAAGCTAACTCGTTTGTTTCGCCTGCATTTGAAGCTATATCACTTATATTCGCAAGTATTTGATGCTAAA
Source organism: Megalopta genalis (assembly GCF_051020955.1). Lineage (NCBI taxonomy): Eukaryota > Metazoa > Arthropoda > Insecta > Hymenoptera > Halictidae > Megalopta > Megalopta genalis. The sequence goes on from NW_027477422.1 coordinate 71,345, forward strand.
TCATTCGTTTCGCATGGATTTGATGCTAAGCCTTTTACTTCGCATTGATTTGAAGCTAAATCATTGGTTTCCCTTGGATTTGAAGCTGAATCGTTTTTTCGCATGCAGTTGAATCTATATCATTTATATCGCAAGTATCTGAAGCTAAATCATTTGTTTCGCATGGATTTGAAGCTAAACCTTATACATCCCATGGATTTGAAGCTAAATCATGTGTTTGGCATGGATTTGAAGCTAAACCTTCTACATCGCATTGATTTGCATCTGAATCATGTGTTTCGCATGGATTTGAAGCTAACTCGTTTGTGTCGAATGCAGTTTAAGCTAAATCATGTATATCACAAGTATTTGAATCTAAACCATTTGATTCGCATGGGTTTGATGGTAAGCCTTCTACTTCACACTGATTTGATGCTGAATCATGTCTTTCGCATGGATTTGAAGCTAACTCGTTTGTTTCGCATGCAGTTGTAGCTAAATAATGTATATCACAAGTATTTGTAGCTAAACCATTTGTTACGCATGGATTTGAAGCTAAGCCCTCTACTTCGCATTGATTTGAAGCTAAATCATTTGTTTCGCATGGAATTGAAGCTACCTCGTTTGTTCCTCCAGATTTTGAAGCTATATCACTTACATCGCAAGTATTTGAAGCTAAATCATGTGCGTCGCATGGGTTTGAAGCTGAACTTTCTACATCGCATTGATTTGAAGCTAAATCTTCTGTATCGCATGGATTTGAAGCTAAACCTCTACATCGCATTGATTTGAAGCTAAATCATGTGTATCCCATGTATTTGAAGCTAACTCGTTTCTTTCGCATGCAGTTGTAGCTAAATAATGTATATCACAAGTATTTGTAGCTAAACCATTTGTTACGCATGGATTTGAAGCTAAGCCCTCTACTTCGCATTGATTTGAAGCTAAATCATTTGTTTCGCATGGAATTGAAGCTGCCTAGTTTGTTCCTCCAGATTATGAAGCTATATCACTTATATCGCAAGTATTTGAAGCTAAATCATGTGCGTCGCATGGATTTGAAACTAACTCGTTTGTTTCGCATGCAGTTGTAGCTAAATAATGTATATCACAAGTATTTGTAGCTAAACCATTTGTTTCGCATGATTTGAAGCTAAGCCTTCCACTTCGCATTGATTTGAAGCTAAATCATTTGTTTCGCGTGGAATTGAAGCTACCTCGTTTGTTCCTCCTGCTTTTGAAGCTATATCACTTATATCGCAAGAATTTGAAGCTAAATCATGTGCGTCGCATGGATTTGAAGCTGAACATTCTACATCGCATTGATTTGAAGCTAAATCTTGTGTATCGCATGGATTTGAAGCTAAACCCTCTACATCGCATTGATTGAAGCTAATCATGTGTACCCCATGTATTTGAAGCTAACTCGTTTGTTTCGCCTGCATTTGAAGCTATATCACTTATATTCGCAAGTATTTGATGCTAAATCATTCGTATCGCATGGATTTGATGCTAAACCTTCTACATCGCATTGATTTGAAGCTAACTCATGTGTTTCGCATGGATTTGAAGCTAAACATTCTACATCATTTGATTTGAAGCTAAATCATGTGTTTCGCATGGAATTGAAGCTACTCGTTTGTTCTCCAGATTTTGAAGCTATATCACTTATATCGCAAGTATTTGAAGCTAAATCATGTGCGTCGCATGGATTTGAATCTGAACTTTCTACATCGCATTGATTTGAAGCTAAATCTTGTCTATCGCATGGATTTGCGGCTAAACCCTCTACATCGCATTGATTTGCAACTAATCATGTGTTTCGCATGGATCTGAAGCTAACTCGTTTGTTTCGCCTGCATTTGAAGCTATATCACTTATATTCGCAAGTATTTGATGCTAAATCATTCGTTTCGCATGGATTTGATGCTAAGCCTCTTACTTCGCATTGATTTGAAGCTAAATCATGTGTTTCCCTTGGATTTGAAGCTGAATCGTTTTTTCGCATGCAGTTGAATCTATATCATTTATATCGCAAGTATCTGAAGCTAAATCATTTGTTTCTGATGGATTTGAAGCTAAACCTAATACATCCCATGGATTTGAAGCTAAATCATGTGTTTCGCGTGGATTTGAAGGTAACTCGTTGTTTCGCATGCAGTTGAATCTATATCACGTTATCCCAAGTGTTTGAAGCACAATCATTTGTATCGCATGGAATTGATGCTAAACCTTCTACATCGCATTGATTTGAAGCTAAATCATGTGTTTCCCATGTATTTGAAGCTAACTCGTTTGTTTCCCCTGCATTTGAAGCTATATCACTTATATGGCAAGTATCTGAACCTAAATCATTTGCTTCGCATGGACTTGAAGCTCCGCCTTCTACTTCGCATTTATTTGAAGTTAAATCATGCGTTTCGAATGGATTTGAAGCTAACTCGTTTGTTTCGCCAGCATTTGGAACTATATCACTTATATCGCAATTATCTGATGCTAAATCATTTGATTCTCATGTATTTGAAGCTAAGCCTCGACTTCGCTTTGATTTATATCGATATCACTTATATCGCAAGTATTTGAATCTAAATCATTTGTTTCGCGCGGATTTGAAGCTAAACCTTCTACATCGCATTGATTTGAAGCTAAATCGTGTGTTTCGCATGGATTTGAAGCTAACTCGTTTGTTTCGCATGAAGTTGTAGCTAAATAATGTATATCACAACTATTTGTAGCTAAACCATTTGTTTCGCATGTATTTGAAGCTAAGCCTTCTACTTCGCACTTATTTGCAGCTAAATCATGTCTTTCGCTTGGATTTGAAGCTAACTCGTTTGTTTCGTATGCAGATGAAGCTAAATCATGAATATCACAAGTATCTGAGTCTAAGCCATTTGTTTCGCTTAGATTTGAAGCCAAGCCTTCTACTAAGAATTGACTTGAATCTAAATCATTTGTTTCGCATGCATTTGAAGCTGCATCCCTTATATTCGCAAGTATTTGAAGCGAAATCATTTGTTTCGCATGGATTTGAAGCTAATCCTTCTACTAAGAATTGACTTGAAACTAAATCATTTGTTTCGCCATGGATTTAAAGCCAACTCGTGTGTTT
>NW_027477423.1:0-74412 GCF_051020955.1 Megalopta genalis
GAATTGAAGCTACCCCGTTTGTTCCTACAGCTTTTGAAGCTATATCACTTATATCGCAAGTATTTGAAGCTAAATCATATTAGTCGCATGGATTTGAAGCTGAACCTAATACATCGCATTAATTTGAAGCTAAACCTTCTACATCACATTGATTTGCAGCTAAATCATGTGTTTCGCATAGATTTGAAGCTAACTCGTTCGTTTTGCCTGCAGTTGAATCTACATCACTTATATCGCAAGTGTTTGAAGATAAATCATGTGTATCGCGTGATTTTTAAGCTAACTCGTTTGATTAGTCTGCATTTGAAGCTATATCACTTATACCCCAAGTGTTTGAAGCTAAATCATTTGTTTCGCGTGGATTTGAAGCAAAACCTTCTACATCGCATTGATTTGAAGCTAAATCATGTGTTTCGCATGCAGTTGAAGCTAAATCATGTCTTTCACAAGTATTTGAATATGAACCATTTGAATCGCATTGATTTGAACCCGAGCCTTCTACTTCGCACTGATTTGCAGCTACATAATGTGTCTCGCATGGATTTGTAGCTAAACCTTCTACATCGCATTGATTTGCAGCTAAATCATGTGTTTCGCATGGATTTGAAGCTAACTCGTTCGTTTCGCCTCCATTTGAAACTATGTCACTTATATCGCAAGTATTTAAAGCTAAATCATATGTGCCGCATGGATTTGAAACTGAGCCTTCTACTTTGCATTCATCTGAAGCTAAATCATTTGTTTCGCATGGATTTGAATCTAAGCCTTGCCCTTCGAGTTGATTGAAGCTAAATCATGTGTTTCGTATGGATTTGAAGCTAAACCTTCTACATCGCATTGATTTGAAGCTAAATCATGTGTCTCGCATGGAATTGAAGCTACCTCGTTTGTTCCTACAGCTTTTGAAGCTATATCACTTATATCGCAAGTATTTGAAGCTAAATCATATGTGTCGCATGGATTTGAAGCTGAACCTACTACATCGCATTCATTTGAAGCTAAATCTTGTGTATCGCATGGATTTGAAGCTAAACCTTCCACATCGCATTGATTTGAAGCTAAATCATGTGTATCGCATGGATTTGAAGCTAACTCGTTAGTTTCGCATGCAGTTGTAGCTAAATAATCTATATCACAAGTATTCGTAGCTAAACCATTTGTTTCGCATGGATTTGAAGCTACGCCTTCTACTTCGCATTGATTTGAAGCTAAATCATTTGTTTCGCATGGAATTGAAGGCTCCTCGTTTGTTCCTCCAGCTTTTGAAGCTATATCACTTATATCGCAAGTATTTGAAGCTAAATCATATGTGTCGCATGGGTTTGAAGCTGAACCTTCTACTTCGCATTCACCTGAAGCTAAATCGTTTGTTTCGCATGGATTTGAATCTAAGCCTTGCCCTTCGAATTGATTTGAAGCTAAATCATGTGTTTCGTATGGATTTGAAGCTAAACCTTCTACATCGCATTGATTTGCAGCTAAATCATGTGTTTCGCATGGATTTGAAGCTAACTCGTTCGTTTCGCCTCCATTTGAAACTATGTCACATATATCGCAAGTATTAAAAGCTAAATCATATGTGCCGCATGGATTTGAAGCTGAGCCTTCTACTTCGCATTCATCTGAAGCTAAATCATTTGTTTCGCATGGATTTGAATCTAAGCCTTGCCCTTCGAATTGATTTGAAGCTAAATCATGTGTTTCGTATGGATTTGAAGCTAAACCTTCTACATCGCATTGATTTGCAGCTAAATCATGTGTTTCGCATGGATTTGAAGCTAAACCTTCTACATTGCATTGATTTGCAGCCTGATTCATGTGTTTCGCATGGATTTGAAGCTAACTCGTTCGTTTCGCCTGTATTCGAAGCTATATCACTTATATCGCAAATATTTGAAGCTAAATCTTGTGTATCGCATGGATTTGAAGCTAAACCTTCTACATCGCATTTATTGAAGCTAAACCTTCTATATTCCATTGATTTGAAGCTAAACCATCTACCTCTTATAGATTTGAAGCAAACCTTCTACATCGCATTCATTGAAAATAAATCGTGTGTTTCGCATGGATTTGAAGCTAACTCGTTAGTTTCGCATGCAGTTGTAGCTAAATAATGTATATCACAAGTATTTGTAGCTAAACCATTTCTTTCGCATGGATTTGAAGCTACGCCTTCTACTTCGCATTGATTTGAAGCTAAATCATTTGTTTCGCACGGAATTGAAGCCACCTCGTTTGTTCCTCCAACTTTTGAAGCTATATCACTTATATCGCAAGTATTTGAAGCTATATCATATGTGTCGCATGGATTTGAAGCCGAACCTTCTACATCGCATTGATTTGAAGCTAAATCTTGTGTATCGCATGGATTTGAAGCTAAACCTTCTACATTACATTGATTAGCAGCTATATCATGTGTTTCGCATGGATTTGAAGCTAACTCGTTCGTTTTGCCTGCAGTTGAATCTACATCACTTATATCGCAAGTGTTTGAAGATAAATCATGTGTATCGCGTGGATTTTTAAGCTAACTCGTTTGATTAGTCTGCATTTGAAGCTATATCACTTATACCCCAAGTGTTTGAAGCTAAATCATTTGTTTCGCGTGGATTTGAAGCAAAACCTTCTACATCGCATTGATTTGAAGCTAAATCATGTGTTTCGCATGCAGTTGAAGCTAAATCATGTCTTTCACAAGTATTTGAATATGAACCATTTGAATCGAACTGATTTGAACCCGAGCCTTCTACTTCGCACTGATTTGCAGCTAAATAATGTGTCTCGCATGGATTTGTAGCTAAACCTTCTACATCGCATTGATTTGCAGCTGAATCATGTGTTTCGCATGGATTTGAAGCTACCTCGTTTGTTCCTACAGCTTTTGAAGCTATATCACTTATATCGCAAGTATTTGAAGCTAAATCATATGTGTCGCATGGATTTGAAGCTGAACCTAATACATCGCATTCATTTGAAGCTAAATCTTGTGTATCGCATGGATTTGAAGCTAAACCTTCTACATCGCTTTGATTTGAAGATAAATCATGTGTTTCGCATGGATTTGAAGCTAACTCGTTCGTTTCGCCTCCATTTGAAACTATGTCACTTATATCGCAAGTATTTAAAGCTAAATCATATGTGCCGCATGGATTTGAAGCTGAGCCTTCTACTTCGCATTCATCTGAAGCTAAATCATTTGTTTCGCATGGATTTGAATCTAAGCCTTGCCCTTCGAATTGATTTGAAGCTAAATCATGTGTTTCGTATGGATTTGAAGCTAATCCTTCTACATCGCATTGATTTGAAGCTAAACCTTCTATATTCTATTGATTTGAAGCTAAACCTTCTACTTCTTATTGATTTGAAGCTAAACCTTCTACATCGCATTGATATGAATATAAATCGTGTGTTTCGCATAGATTTGAAGCTAACTCGTTAGTTTCGCAAGCAGTTGTAGCTCAATAATGTATATCACAAGTATTTGTAGCTAAACCATTTGTTTCGCATGGATTTGAAGCTACGCCTTCTACTTCGCATTGATTTGAAGCTAAAGCATTTGTTTCGCATGGATTTGAATCTAAGCCTTGTCCGTCGAATTGATTTGAAGCTAAAACATGTGTTTCGTTTGGATTTGAAGCTAAACCTTCTACATCGCATTGATTTGAAGCTAAATCATGTGTCTCGCATGGAATTGAAGCTACCTCGTTTGTTCCTACAGCTTTTGAAGCTATATCACTTATATCGCAAGTATTTGAAGCTAAATCATATGTGTCGCATGGATTTGAAGCTGAACCTACTACATCGCATTGATTTGAAGCTAAATCATGTGTCTCGCATGGAATTGAAGCTACCTCGTTTGTTCCTACAGCTTTTGAAGCTATATCACTTATATCGCAAGTATTTGAAGCTAAATCATATGTGTCGCATGGATTTGAAGCTGAACCTACTACATCGCATTCATTTGAAGCTAAATCTTGTGTATCGCATGGATTTGAAGCTAAACCTTCCACATCGCATTGATTTGAAGCTAAATCATGTGTATCGCATGGATTTGAAGCTAACTCGTTAGTTTCGCATGCAGTTGTAGCTAAATAATCTATATCACAAGTATTCGTAGCTAAACCATTTGTTTCGCATGGATTTGAAGCTACGCCTTCTACTTCGCATTGATTTGAAGCTAAATCATTTGTTTCGCATGGAATTAAATGCTCCTCGTTTGTTCATCCAGCTTTTGAAGCTATATCACTTATATCGCAAGTATTTGAAGCTAAATCATATGTGTCGCATGGGTTTGAAGCTGAACCTTCTACTTCGCATTCATCTGAAGCTAATCATTTGTTTCGCATGGATTTGAATCTAAGCCTTGCCCTTCGAATTGATTTGAAGCTAAATCATGTGTTTCGTATGGATTTGAAGCTAAACCTTCTACATCGCATTGATTTGCAGCTAAATCATGTGTTTCGCATGGATTTGAAGCTAACTCGTTCGTTTCGCCTCCATTTGAAACTATGTCACATATATCGCAAGTATTAAAAGCTAAATCATATGTGCCGCATGGATTTGAAGCTGAGCCTTCTACTTCGCATTCATCTGAAGCTAAATCATTTGTTTCGCATGGATTTGAATCTAAGCCTTGCCCTACGAATTGATTTGAAGCTAAATCATGTGTTTCGTATGGATTTGAAGCTAAACCTTCTACATCGCATTGATTTGCAGCTAAATCTTGTGTTTCGCATGGATTTGAAGCTAAACCTTCTACATTGCATTGATTTGCAGCTGATTCATGTGTTTCGCATGGATTTGAAGCTAACTCGTTCGTTCGCCTGTATTCGAAGCTATATCACTTATATCGCAAATATTTGAAGCTAAATCATGTGTTACACTTGGATATGAAGCTAAACCTTCTACATCGCATTGATTTGAAGCTAAATCATGTGTCTCGCATGGAATTGAAGCTACCTCGTTTGTTCCTACAGCTTTTGAAGCTATATCACTTATATCGCAAGTATTTGAAGCTAAATCATTTGTTTCGCTTGGATTTGAAGCAAAACCTTCTACATCGCATTGATTTGAAGCTAAACCATGTGTTTCGCATGCAGTTGAAGCTAAATCCTGTCTTTCACAAGTATTTGAATATGAACCATTTGAATCGCATTGATTTGAACCCGAGCCTTCTACTTCGCACTGATTTGCAGCTAAATAATGTGTCTCGCATGGATTTGTAGCTAAACCTTCTACATCGCATTGATTTGCAGCTGAATCATGTGTTTCGCATGGATTTGAAGCTACCTTGTTTGTTCCTACAGCTTTTGAAGCTATATCACTTATATCGCAAGTATTTGAAGCTAAATCATATGTGTCGCATGGATTTGAAACTGAACCTACTACATCGCATTGATTTGAAGCTAAATCTTGTGTATCGCATGGATTTGAAGCTAAACCTTCTACATCGCTTTGATTTGAAGATAAATCATGTGTTTCGCATGGATTTGAAGCTAACTCGTTCGTTTCGCCTCCATTTGAAACTATGTCACTTATATCGCAAGTATTTAAAGCTAAATCATATGTGCCGCATGGATTTGAAACTGAGCCTTCTACTTCGCATTCATCTGAAGCTAAATCATTTGTTTCGCATGGATTTGAATCTAAGCCTTGCCCTTCGAATTGATTTGAAGCTAAATCATGTGTTTCGTATGGATTTGAAGCTAAACCTTCTACATCGCATTGATTTGAAGCTAAACCTTCTATATTCTATTGATTTGAAGCTAAACCTTCTACCTCTTTTTGATTTGAAGCTAAACCTTCTACATCGCATTGATTTGAAGATAAATCGTGTGTTTCGCATAGATTTGAAGCTAACTCGTTAGTTTCGCAAGCAGTTGTAGCTCAATAATGTATATCACAAGTATTTGTAGCTAAACCATTTGTTTCGCATGGATTTGAAGCTACGCCTTCTACTTCGCATTGATTTGAAGCTAAAGCATTTGTTTCGCATGGATTTGAATCTAAGCCTTGTCCTTCGAATTGATTTGAAGCTAAAACATGTGTTTCGTTTGGATTTGAAGCTAAACCTTCTACATCGCATTGATTGAAGCTAAATCATGTGTCTCGCATGGAATTGAAGATACCTCGTTTGTTCCTACAGCTTTTGAAGCTATATCACTTATATCGCAAGTATTTGAAGCTAAATCATATGTGTCGCATGGATTTGAAGCTGAACCTACTACATCGCATTCATTTGAAGCTAAATCTTGTGTATCGCATGGATTTCAAGCTAAACCTTCTACATCGCATTGATTTGAAGATAAATCGTGTGTTTCGCATGCAGTTGTAGCTAAATAATCTATATCACAAGTATTTGTAGCTAAACCATTTGTTTCGCACGGATTTGAAGCTACGCCTTCTACTTCGCATTGATTTGAAGCTAAATCATTTGTTTCGCTTGGAATTGAAGCCTCCTCGTTTGTTCCTCCAGCTTTTGAAGCTATATCACTTATATCGCAAGTATTTGAAGCTAAATCATATGTGTCGCATGGGTTTGAAGCTGAACCTTCTACATCGCATTGATTTGAAGCCAAATCTTGTGTATCGCATGGATTTGAAGCTAAACCTTCTACATCACATTGATTTGCAGCTAGATCATGTGTTTCGCATGGATTTGAAGCTAACTCGTTCGTTTCGCCTCCATTTGAAACTATGTCACTTATATCGCAAGTATTTAAAGCTAAATCATATGTGCCGCATGGATTTGAAGCTGAGCCTTCTACTTCGCATTCATCTGAAGCTAAGTCATTTGTTTCGCATGGATTTGAATCTAAGCCTTGCCCTTCGAATTGATTTGAAGCTAAATCATGTGTTTCGTATGGATTTGAAGCTAAACCTTCTACATCGCATTGATTTGAAGCTAAACCTTCTATATTCTATTGATTTGAAGCTAAACCTTCTACCTCTTATTGATTTGAAGCTAAACCTTCTACATCGCATTGATTTGAAGATAAATCGTGTGTTTCGCATAGATTTGAAGCTAACTCGTTAGTTTTCGCAAGCAGTTGTAGCTAAATAATGTATATCACAAGTATTTGTAGCTAAACCATTTGTTTCGCATGGATTTGAAGCTAAACCTTCTACATCGCATTGATTTGCAGCTGAATCATGTGTTTCGCATGGATTTGAAGCTACCTCGTTTGTTCCTACAGCTTTTGCAGCTATATCACTTATATCGCAAGTATTTGAAGCTAAATTATATGTGTCGCATGGATTTGAAGCTGAACCTGCTACAGCGCATTGATTTGAAGCTAAATCTTGTGTATCGCATGGATTTGAAGCTAAACCTTCCACATCGCATTGATTTGAAGCTAAATCATATGTATCGCATGGATTTGAAGCTAACTCGTTAGTTTCGCATGCAGTTAAACCTACATCACTTATATCGTAAGTATTTGAAGCTAAATCATGTATATCGCGTGGATTTTGAAGCTAACTCGTTTGATTAGTCTGCATTTGAAGCTATATCACTTATACCCCAAGTGTTTGAAGCTAAGTCATTTGTTTCGCGTGGATTTGAAGCTAAACCTACTACATCGCATTGACTTGAAGCTAAATCATGTGTCTCGCATGGATTTGTAGCAAACTCGTTTGTTCCGCATGCAGTTGTAGCTAGATAATGTATATCACAAGTATTTGTAGCTAATCCATTTGTTTCGCATGGATCTGAAGCTAAGCCTACTACTTCGCATTGATTTGAAGTTAAATCATTTGTTTCGCATGGAATTGAAGCTTCCTCGTTTGTTTCTCCAGCTTTTGAAGCTATATCACTTATATCGCAAGTATTTGAAGCTAAATCATATGTGTCGCATGGATTTGAAGCTGAACCTTCTACATCGCATTGATTTGAAGCTAAATCTTGTGTATCGCATGGATCTGAAGCTACGCCTTCTACTTCGCATTGATTTGAAGTTAAATCAATTGTTTCGCATGGAATTGAAGCTTCCCCGTTTGTTCCTCCAGCATTTGAAGCTATATCACTTATATCGCAAGTATTTGAAGCTAAATCATATGTGTCGCATGGATTTGAAGCTGAACCTTCTACATCACATTGATTTGAATCTAAATCTTGTGTATCGCATGTATTTGAAGTTAAACCTTCTACATCACATTGATTTGCAGCTAAATCATGTGTTTCGCATGGATTTGAAGCTAACTCGTTCCTTTCGCCTCCATTTGAAACTACGTCACATATATCGCAAGTATTAAAAGCTAAATCATATGTGCCGCATGGATTTGAAGCTGAGCCTTCTACTTCGCATTCATCTGAAGCTAAATCATTTGTTCGCATGGATTTGAATCTAAGCCTTGCCCTTCGAATTGATTTGAAGCTAAATCATGTGTTTCGTATGGAATTGTAGCTAAACCTTCTACATCGCATTGATTTGCAGCTGAATCATGTGTTTCGCATGGATTTGAAGCTACCTCGTTTGTTCCTACAGCTTTTGAAGCTATGTCACTTACATCGCAAGTATTTAAAGCTAAATCATATGTGCCGCATGGATTTGAAGCTGAGCCTTCTACTTCGCATTCATCTGAAGCTAAGTCATTTGTTTCGCATGGATTTGAATCTAAGCCTTGCCCTTCGAATTGATTTGAAGCTAAATCATGTGTTTCGTATGGATTTGAAGCTAAACCTTCTACATCGCATTGATTTGAAGCTAAACTGCTATATTCTATTGATTTGAAGCTAAACCTTCTACCTCTTATTGATTGAAGCTAAACCTTCTACATCGCATTGATTTGAAGATAAATCGTGTGTTTCGCATAGATTTGAAGCTAACTCGTTAGTTTCGCAAGCAGTTGTAGCTAAATAATGTATATCACAAGTATTTGTAGCTAAACCATTTGTTTCGCATGGATTTGAAGCTAAACCTTCTACATCGCATTGATTTGCAGCTGAATCATGTGTTTCGCATGGATTTGAAGCTACCTCGTTTGTTCCTACAGCTTTTGCAGCTATATCACTTATATCGCAAGTATTTGAAGCTAAATTATATGTGTCGCATGGATTTGAAGCTGAACCTTCTACATCGCATTGATTTGAAGCTAAATCTTGTGTATCGCATGGATCTGAAGCTACGCCTTCTACTTCGCATTGATTTGAAGTTAAATCAATTGTTTCGCATGGAATTGAAGCTTCCCCGTTTGTTCCTCCAGCATTTGAAGCTATATCACTTATATCGCATGTATTTGAAGCTAAATCATATGTGTCGCATGGATTTGAAGCTGAACCTTCTACATCACATTGATTTGAATCTAAATCTTGTGTATCGCATGTATTTGAAGTTAAACCTTCTACATCACATTGATTTGCAGCTAAATCATGTGTTTCGCATGGATTTGAAGCTAACTCGTTCGTTTCGCCTCCATTTGAAACTATGTCACATATATCGCAAGTATTAAAAGCTAAATCATATGTGCCGCATGGATTTGAAGCTGAGCCTTCTACTTCGCATTCATCTGAAGCTAAATCATTTGTTTCGCATGGATTTGAATCTAAGCCTTGCCCTTCGAATTGATTTGAAGCTAAATCATGTGTTTCGTATGGAATTGTAGCTAAACCTTCTACATCGCATTGATTTGCAGCTGAATCATGTGTTTCGCATGGATTTGAAGCTACCTCGTTTGTTCCTACAGCTTTTGAAGCTATGTCACTTACATCGCAAGTATTTAAAGCTAAATCATATGTGCCGCATGGATTTGAAGCTGAGCCTTCTACTTCGCATTCATCTGAAGCTAAGTCATTTGTTTCGCATGGATTTGAATCTAAGCCTTGCCCTTCGAATTGATTTGAAGCTAAATCATGTGTTTCGTATGGATTTGAAGCTAAACCTTCTACATCGCATTGATTTGAAGCTAAACCTTCTATATTCTATTGATTTGAAGCTAAACCTTCTACCTCTTATTGATTTGAAGCTAAACCTTCTACATCGCATTGATTTGAAGATAAATCGTGTGTTTCGCATAGATTTGAAGCTAACTCGTTAGTTTCGCAAGCAGTTGTAGCTAAATAATGTATATCACAAGTATTTGTAGCTAAACCATTTGTTTCGCATGGATTTGAAGCTAAACCTTCTACATCGCATTGATTTGCAGCTGAATCATGTGTTTCGCATGGATTTGAAGCTACCTCGTTTGTTCCTACAGCTTTTGCAGCTATATCACTTATATCGCAAGTATTTGAAGCTAAATTATATGTGTCGCATGGATTTGAAGCTGAACCTGCTACAGCGCATTGATTTGAAGCTAAATCTTGTGTATCGCATGGATTTGAAGCTAAACCTTCTACATCACATTGATTTACAGCTAAATCATGTGTTTCGCATGGATTTGAAGCTAACTCGTTCGTTTCGCCTCCATTTGAAACTATGTCACTTATATCGCAAGTATTTAAAGCTAAATCATATGTGCCGCATGGATTTGAAGCTGAGCCTTCTACTTCGCATTCATCTGAAGCTAAGTCATTTGTTTCGCATGGATTTGAATCTAAGCCTTGCCCTTCGAATTGATTTGAAGCTAAATCATGTGTTTCGTATGGATTTGAAGCTAAACCTTCTACATCGCATTGATTTGAAGCTAAACCTTCTATATTCTATTGATTTGAAGCTAAACCTTCTACCTCTTATTGATTTGAAGCTAAACCTTCTACATCGCATTGATTTGAAGATAAATCGTGTGTTTCGCATAGATTTGAAGCTAACTCGTTAGTTTCGCAAGCAGTTGTAGCTAAATAATGTATATCACAAGTATTTGTAGCTAAACCATTTGTTTCGCATGGATTTGAAGCTAAACCTTCTACATCGCATTGATTTGCAGCTGAATCATGTGTTTCGCATGGATTTGAAGCTACCTCGTTTGTTCCTACAGCTTTTGCAGCTATATCACTTATATCGCAAGTATTTGAAGCTAAATTATATGTGTCGCATGGATTTGAAGCTGAACCTGCTACAGCGCATTGATTTGAAGCTAAATCTTGTGTATCGCATGGATTTGAAGCTAAACCTTCCACATCGCATTGATTTGAAGCTAAATCATGTGTATCGCATGGATTTGAAGCTAACTCGTTAGTTTCGCATGCAGTTGAACCTACATCACTTATATCGTAAGTATTTGAAGCTAAATCATGTATATCGCGTGGATTTTGAAGCTAACTCGTTTGATTAGTCTGCATTTCAAGCTATATCACTTATACCCCAAGTGTTTGAAGCTAAGTCATTTGTTTCGCGTGGATTTGAAGCTAAACCTACTACATCGCATTGATTTGAAGCTAAATCATGTGTCTCGCATGGATTTGTAGCAAACTCGTTTGTTCCGCATGCAGTTGTAGCTAAATAATGTATATCACAAGTATTGTAGCTAATCCATTTGTTTCGCATGGATCTGAAGCAAAGCCTACTACTTCGCATTGATTTGAAGTTAAATCATTTGTTTCGCATGGAATTGAAGCTTCCTCGTTTGTTTCTCCAGCTTTTGAAGCTATATCACTTATATCGCAAGTATTTGAAGCTAAATCATATGTGTCGCATGGATTTGAAGCTGAACCTTCTACATCGCATTGATTTGAAGCTAAATCTTGTGTATCGCATGGATCTGAAGCTAAGCCTTCTACTTCGCATTGATTTGAAGTTAAATCATTTGTTTCGCATGGAATTGAAGCTTCCCCGTTTGTTCCTCCAGCATTTGAAGCTATATCACTTATATCGCAAGTATTTGAAGCTAAATCATATGTGTCGCATGGATTTGAAGCTGAACCTGCTACAGCGCATTGATTTGAAGCTAAATCTTGTGTATCGCATGGATTTGAAGCTAAACCTTCCACATCGCATTGATTTGAAGCTAAATCATATGTATCGCATGGAATTTGAAGCTAACTCGTTAGTTTCGCATGCAGTTGAACCTACATCACTTATATCGTAAGTATTTGAAGCTAAATCATGTATATCGCGTGGATTTTGAAGCTAACTCGTTTGATTAGTCTGCATTTGAAGCTATATCACTTATGCCCCAAGTGTTTGAAGCTAAGTCATTTGTTTCGCGTGGATTTGAAGCTAAACCTACTACATCGCATTGACTTGAAGCTAAATCATGTGTCTCGCATGGATTTGTAGCAAACTCGTTTGTTCCGCATGCAGTTGTAGCTAGATAATGTATATCACAAGTATTTGTAGCTAATCCATTTGTTTCGCATGGATCTGAAGCTAAGCCTACTACTTCGCATTGATTTGAAGTTAAATCATTTGTTTCGCATGGAATTGAAGCTTCCTCGTTTGTTTCTCCAGCTTTTGAAGCTATATCACTTATATCGCAAGTATTTGAAGCTAAATCATATGTGTCGCATGGTTTTGAAGCTGAACCTTCTACATCGCATTGATTTGAAGCTAAATCTTGTGTATCGCATGGATCTGAAGCTACGCCTTCTACTTCGCATTGATTTGAAGTTAAATCAATTGTTTCGCATGGAATTGAAGCTTCCCCGTTTGTTCCTCCAGCATTTGAAGCTATATCACTTATATCGCAAGTATTTGAAGCTAAATCATATGTGTCGCATGGATTTGAAGCTGAACCTTCTACATCACATTGATTTGAATCTAAATCTTGTGTATCGCATGTATTTGAAGTTAAACCTTCTACATCACATTGATTTGCAGCTAAATCATGTGTTTCGCATGGATTTGAAGCTAACTCGTTCGTTTCGCCTCCATTTGAAACTATGTCACATATATCGCAAGTATTAAAAGCTAAATCATATGTGCCGCATGGATTTGAAGCTGAGCCTTCTACTTCGCATTCATCTGAAGCTAAATCATTTGTTTCGCATGGATTTGAATCTAAGCCTTGCCCTTCGAATTGATTTGAAGCTAAATCATGTGTTTCGTATGGAATTGTAGCTAAACCTTCTACATCGCATTGATTTGCAGCTGAATCATGTGTTTCGCATGGATTTGAAGCTACCTCGTTTGTTCCTACAGCTTTTGAAGCTATGTCACTTACATCGCAAGTATTTAAAGCTAAATCATATGTGCCGCATGGATTTGAAGCTGAGCCTTCTACTTCGCATTCATCTGAAGCTAAGTCATTTGTTTCGCATGGATTTGAATCTAAGCCTTGCCCTTCGAATTGATTTGAAGCTAAATCATGTGTTTCGTATGGATTTGAAGCTAAACCTTCTACATCGCATTGATTTGAAGCTAAACCTTCTATATTCTATTGATTTGAAGCTAAACCTTCTACCTCTTATTGATTTGAAGCTAAACCTTCTACATCGCATTGATTTGAAGATAAATCGTGTGTTTCGCATAGATTTGAAGCTAACTCGTTAGTTTCGCAAGCAGTTGTAGCTAAATAATGTATATCACAAGTATTTGTAGCTAAACCATTTGTTTCGCATGGATCTGAAGCTAAGCCTACTACTTCGCATTGATTTGAAGTTAAATCATTTGTTTCGCATGGAATTGAAGCTTCCTCGTTTGTTTCTCCAGCTTTTGAAGCTATATCACTTATATCGCAAGTATTTGAAGCTAAATCATATGTGTCGCATGGATTTGAAGCTGAACCTTCTACATCGCATTGATTTGAAGCTAAATCTTGTGTATCGCATGGATCTGAAGCTACGCCTTCTACTTCGCATTGATTTGAAGTTAAATCAATTGTTTCGCATGGAATTGAAGCTTCCCCGTTTGTTCCTCCAGCATTTGAAGCTATATCACTTATATCGCAAGTATTTGAAGCTAAATCATATGTGTCGCATGGATTTGAAGCTGAACCTTCTACATCACATTGATTTGAATCTAAATCTTGTGTATCGCATGTATTTGAAGTTAAACCTTCTACATCACATTGATTTGCAGCTAAATCATGTGTTTCGCATGGATTTGAAGCTAACTCGTTCGTTTCGCCTCCATTTGAAACTACGTCACATATATCGCAAGTATTAAAAGCTAAATCATATGTGCCGCATGGATTTGAAGCTGAGCCTTCTACTTCGCATTCATCTGAAGCTAAATCATTTGTTTCGCATGGATTTGAATCTAAGCCTTGCCCTTCGAATTGATTTGAAGCTAAATCATTTGTTTCGTATGGAATTGTAGCTAAACCTTCTACATCGCATTGATTTGCAGCTGAATCATGTGTTTCGCATGGATTTGAAGCTACCTCGTTTGTTCCTACAGCTTTTGAAGCTATGTCACTTACATCGCAAGTATTTAAAGCTAAATCATATGTGCCGCATGGATTTGAAGCTGAGCCTTCTACTTCGCATTCATCTGAAGCTAAGTCATTTGTTTCGCATGGATTTGAATCTAAGCCTTGCCCTTCGAATTGATTTGAAGCTAAATCATGTGTTTCGTATGGATTGAAGCTAAACCTTCTACATCGCATTGATTTGAAGCTAAACCTGCTATATTCTATTGATTTGAAGCTAAACCTTCTACCTCTTATTGATTTGAAGCTAAACCTTCTACATCGCATTGATTTGAAGATAAATCGTGTGTTTCGCATAGATTTGAAGCTAACTCGTTAGTTTCGCAAGCAGTTGTAGCTAAATAATGTATATCACAAGTATTTGTAGCTAAACCATTTGTTTCGCATGGATTTGAAGCTAAACCTTCTACATCGCATTGATTTGCAGCTGAATCATGTGTTTCGCATGGATTTGAAGCTACCTCGTTTGTTCCTACAGCTTTTGCAGCTATACCACTTATATCGCAAGTATTTGAAGCTAAATTATATGTGTCGCATGGATTTGAAGCTGAACCTTCTACAGCGCATTGATTTGAAGCTAAATCTTGTGTATCGCATGGATTTGAAGCTAAACCTTCCACATCGCATTGATTTGAAGCTAAATCATGTGTATCGCATGGATTTGAAGCTAACTCGTTAGTTTCGCATGCAGTTGAACCTACATCACTTATATCGTAAGTATTTGAAGCTAAATCATATGTGTCGCATGGATTTGAAGCTGAACCTTCTACATCGCATTGATTTGAAGCTAAATCTTGTGTATCGCATGGATCTGAAGCTACGCCTTCTACTTCGCATTGATTTGAAGTTAAATCAATTGTTTCGCATGGAATTGAAGCTTCCCGTTTGTTCCTCCAGCATTTGAAGCTATATCACTTATATCGCAAGTATTTGAAGCTAAATCATATGTGTCGCATGGATTTGAAGCTGAACCTTCTACATCACATTGATTTGAATCTAAATCTTGTGTATCGCATGTATTTGAAGTTAAACCTTCTACATCACATTGATTTGCAGCTAAATCATGTGTTTCGCATGGATTTGAAGCTAACTCGTTCGTTTCGCCTCCATTTGAAACTATGTCACATATATCGCAAGTATTAAAAGCTAAATCATATGTGCCGCATGGATTTGAAGCTGAGCCTTCTACTTCGCATTCATCTGAAGCTAAATCATTTGTTTCGCATGGATTTGAATCTAAGCCTTGCCCTTCGAATTGATTTGAAGCTAAATCATGTGTTTCGTATGGAATTGTAGCTAAACCTTCTACATCGCATTGATTTGCAGCTGAATCATGTGTTTCGCATGGATTTGAAGCTACCTCGTTTGTTCCTACAGCTTTTGAAGCTATGTCACTTACATCGCAAGTATTTAAAGCTAAATCATATGTGCCGCATGGATTTGAAGCTGAGCCTTCTACTTCGCATTCATCTGAAGCTAAGTCATTTGTTTCGCATGGATTTGAATCTAAGCCTTGCCCTTCGAATTGATTTGAAGCTAAATCATGTGTTTCGTATGGATTTGAAGCTAAACCTTCTACATCGCATTGATTTGAAGCTAAACCTTCTATATTCTATTGATTTGAAGCTAAACCTTCTACCTCTTATTGATTTGAAGCTAAACCTTCTACATCGCATTGATTTGAAGATAAATCGTGTGTTTCGCATAGATTTGAAGCTAACTCGTTAGTTTCGCAAGCAGTTGTAGCTAAATAATGTATATCACAAGTATTTGTAGCTAAACCATTTGTTTCGCATGGATTTGAAGCTAAACCTTCTACATCGCATTGATTTGCAGCTGAATCATGTGTTTCGCATGGATTTGAAGCTACCTCGTTTGTTCCTACAGCTTTTGCAGCTATATCACTTATATCGCAAGTATTTGAAGCTAAATTATATGTGTCGCATGGATTTGAAGCTGAACCTGCTACAGCGCATTGATTTGAAGCTAAATCTTGTGTATCGCATGGATTTGAAGCTAAACCTTCTACATCACATTGATTTACAGCTAAATCATGTGTTTCGCATGGATTTGAAGCTAACTCGTTCGTTTCGCCTCCATTTGAAACTATGTCACTTATATCGCAAGTATTTAAAGCTAAATCATATGTGCCGCATGGATTTGAAGCTGCGCCTTCTACTTCGCATTCATCTGAAGCTAAGTCATTTGTTTCGCATGGATTTGAATCTAAGCCTTGCCCTTCGAATTGATTTGAAGCTAAATCATGTGTTTCGTATGGATTTGAAGCTAAACCTTCTACATCGCATTGATTTGAAGATAAATCGTGTGTTTCGCATAGATTTGAAGCTAACTCGTTAGTTTCGCAAGCAGTTGTAGCTAAATAATGTATATCACAAGTATTTGTAGCTAAACCATTTGTTTCGCATGGATTTGAAGCTAAACCTTCTACATCGCATTGATTTGCAGCTGAATCATGTGTTTCGCATGGATTTGAAGCTACCTCGTTTGTTCCTACAGCTTTTGCAGCTATATCACTTATATCGCAAGTATTTGAAGCTAAATTATATGTGTCGCATGGATTTGAAGCTGAACCTGCTACAGCGCATTGATTTGAAGCTAAATCTTGTGTATCGCATGGATTTGAAGCTAAACCTTCCACATCGCATTGATTTGAAGCTAAATCATATGTATCGCATGGATTTGAAGCTAACTCGTTAGTTTCGCATGCAGTTGAACCTACATCACTTATATCGTAAGTATTTGAAGCTAAATCATGTATATCGCGTGGATTTTGAAGCTAACTCGTTTGATTAGTCTGCATTTGAAGCTATATCACTTATACCCCAAGTGTTTGAAGCTAAGTCATTTGTTTCGCGTGGATTTGAAGCTAAACCTACTACATCGCATTGACTTGAAGCTAAATCATGTGTCTCGCATGGATTTGTAGCAAACTCGTTTGTTCCGCATGCAGTTGTAGCTAGATAATGTATATCACAAGTGTTTGTAGCTAATCCATTTGTTTCGCATGGATCTGAAGCTAAGCCTACTACTTCGCATTGATTTGAAGTTAAATCATTTGTTTCGCATGGAATTGAAGCTTCCTCGTTTGTTTCTCCAGCTTTTGAAGCTATATCACTTATATCGCAAGTATTTGAAGCTAAATCATATGTGTCGCATGGATTTGAAGCTGAACCTTCTACATCGCATTGATTTGAAGCTAAATCTTGTGTATCGCATGGATCTGAAGCTAAGCCTTCTACTTCGCATTGATTTGAAGTTAAATCATTTGTTTCGCATGGAATTGAAGCTTCCCCGTTTGTTCCTCCAGCATTTGAAGCTATATCACTTATATCGCAAGTATTTGAAGCTAAATCATATGTGTCGCATGGATTTGAAGCTGAACCTGCTACAGCGCATTGATTTGAAGCTAAATCTTGTGTATCGCATGGATTTGAAGCTAAACCTTCCACATCGCATTGATTTGAAGCTAAATCATATGTATCGCATGGATTTGAAGCTAACTCGTTAGTTTCGCATGCAGTTGAACCTACATCACTTATATCGTAAGTATTTGAAGCTAAATCATGTATATCGCGTGGATTTTGAAGCTAACTCGTTTGATTAGTCTGCATTTGAAGCTATATCACTTATACCCCAAGTGTTTGAAGCTAAGTCATTTGTTTCGCGTGGATTTGAAGCTAAACCTACTACATCGCATTGACTTGAAGCTAAATCATGTGTCTCGCATGGATTTGTAGCAAACTCGTTTGTTCCGCATGCAGTTGTAGCTAGATAATGTATATCACAAGTATTTGTAGCTAATCCATTTGTTTCGCATGGATCTGAAGCTAAGCCTACTACTTCGCATTGATTTGAAGTTAAATCATTTGTTTCGCATGGAATTGAAGCTTCCTCGTTTGTTTCTCCAGCTTTTGAAGCTATATCACTTATATCGCAAGTATTTGAAGCTAAATCATATGTGTCGCATGGATTTGAAGCTGAACCTTCTACATCGCATTGATTTGAAGCTAAATCTTGTGTATCGCATGGATCTGAAGCTACGCCTTCTACTTCGCATTGATTTGAAGTTAAATCAATTGTTTCGCATGGAATTGAAGCTTCCCCGTTTGTTCCTCCAGCATTTGAAGCTATATCACTTATATCGCAAGTATTTGAAGCTAAATCATATGTGTCGCATGGATTTGAAGCTGAACCTTCTACATCACATTGATTTGAATCAAAATCTTGTGTATCGCATGTATTTGAAGTTAAACCTTCTACATCACATTGATTTGCAGCTAAATCATGTGTTTCGCATGGATTTGAAGCTAACTCGTTCGTTTCGCCTCCATTTGAAACTATGTCACTTACATCGCAAGTATTTAAAGCTAAATCATATGTGCCGCATGGATTTGAAGCTGAGCCTTCTACTTCGCATTCATCTGAAGCTAAGTCATTTGTTTCGCATGGATTTGAATCTAAGCCTTGCCCTTCGAATTGATTTGAAGCTAAATCATGTGTTTCGTATGGATTTGAAGCTAAACCTTCTACATCGCATTGATTTGAAGCTAAACCTTCTATATTCTATTGATTTGAAGCTAAACCTTCTACCTCTTATTGATTTGAAGCTAAACCTTCTACATCGCATTGATTTGAAGATAAA
Source organism: Megalopta genalis (assembly GCF_051020955.1). Classification (NCBI taxonomy): domain Eukaryota; kingdom Metazoa; phylum Arthropoda; class Insecta; order Hymenoptera; family Halictidae; genus Megalopta; species Megalopta genalis. The sequence continues at coordinate 18,911 of NW_027477423.1, forward strand.
TCGTGTGTTTCGCATAGATTTGAAGCTAACTCGTTAGTTTCGCAAGCAGTTGTAGCTAAATAATGTATATCACAAGTATTTGTAGCTAAACCATTTGTTTCGCATGGATTTGAAGCTAAACCTTCTACATCGCATTGATTTGCAGCTGAATCATGTGTTTCGCATGGATTTGAAGCTACCTCGTTTGTTCCTACAGCTTTTGAAGCTATATCACTTATATCGCAAGTATTTGAAGCTAAATCATGTGTATCGCATGGATTTGAAGCTAACTCGTTCGTTTCGCAAGCAGTTGTAGCTAAATAATGTATATCACAAGAATTTGTAGCTAAATCATTTGTTTTGCATGGATTTGAAGCTAAGCCTTCTACTTCGCATTCATTTGAAGCTAAATCATTTGTTTCGCATGGATTTGAATCTAAGCATTGTACTTCGAATTGATTTGAATCTAAATCATGTGTTTCGTATGGATTTGAAGCTGAACCTTCTACATCGCATTGATTTGAAGCTAAATCATGTGTCTCGCATGGATTTGAAGCTAACTCGTTCGTTTCGCCTGCAGTTTAACCTACATCACTTATATCGCAAGAATTTGAAGCTGAATCATGTGTAACGCGTGGGTTTTGAAGCTAACTCGTTTGATTAGTCTGCATTTGAAGCTATATCGCTTATACCCCAAATGTTTGAAGCTAAATCATTTGTTTCGCGTGGATTTGAAGCTAAACCTTCTACATCGCATTGATTACAAGCTAAATCATGTGTCTCGCATGGATTTGAAGCTAACTCGTTCGTTTCGCCTGCAGTTTAACCTACATCACTTATATCGCAAGAATTTGAAGCTGAATCATGTGTAACGCGTGGGTTTTGAAGCTAACTCGTTTGATTAGTCTGCATTTGAAGCTATATCGCTTATACCCCAAATGTTTGAAGCTAAATCATTTGTTTCGCGTGGATTTGAAGCTAAACCTTCTACATCGCATTGACTAGAAGCTAAATCATGTGTCTCGCATGGATTTGAAGCTAACTCGTTCGTTTCGCCTGCAGTTTAACATACATCACTTATATCGCAAGTATTTGAAGCTAAATCATGTATATCGCGTGGATTTTGAGACTAACTCGTTTGATTAGTCTGTATTTGAAGCTATATCACTTATACCCCAAGTGTTTGAAGCTAAGTCATTTGTTTCGCGTGGATTTGAAGCTAAACCTTCTACATCGCATTGATTTGAAGCTAAATCATATGTGTCGCATGGATTTGAAGCTGAACCTACTACATCGCATTCATTTGAAGCTAAATTTTGTGTATCGCATGGATTTGAAGCTAAACCTTCTACATCGCATTGATTTGAAGATAAATCGTGTGTTTCGCATAGATTTGAAGCTTACTCGTTAGTTTCGCATGCAGTTGTAGCTAAATAATGTATATCACAAGTACTTTTAGCTTAACCATTTGTTTCGCATGGATTTGAAGCTATGCCTTCTACTTCGCATTGATTGGAAGCTAAATCATTTGTTTCGCATAGAATTGAAGCTACCTCGTTTGTTCCTCCTGCTTTTGAAGCTATATCACTAATATCGCATGGATTTGAAGCCGAACCTACTACATCTCATTGATTTGAAGCTATATCTTGTATGTCGCATGGATTTGAAGCTAAACCTTCTACATCACATTGATTTGCAGCTAAATCATGTGTTTCGCATGGATTTGAAGCTAACTCGTTCGTTTTGCCTGCAGTTGAATCTACATCACTTATCTCGCAAGTGTTTGAAGCTAAATCATGTGTATCGCGTGGATTTTGAAGCTAACTCGTTTGATTAGTCTGCATTTGAAGCTATATCACTTATACCCCAAGTGTTTGAAACTAAATCATTTGTTTCTCATGGATTTGAAGCTACGCCTTCTACTTCGCATTGATTTGCAGCTAAATCATGTGTTTCGCATGGATTTGAAGATAACACGTTCGTTTCGCCTGCAGTTGAATCTACATCACTTATATCGCTAGTATTTGAAGCTAAATCATGTGTATCGCGGGAATTTTGAAGCTAAATCGTTTGATTAGTCTTCATTTCAAGCTATATCACTTACACCCCAAGCGTTTGAAGCTATATCATTTGTTTCGCATGGATTTGAAGCTAATCCTTCTTCATCGCATTAATTTGCAGCTAAATCATGTGTTTCGCATGGATTTGTAGATAACTTGTTTGTTTCGCCTGCATTTGAAGCTATATCACTTATATTCGCAAGCATTTGAAGCTAAACCATTCGTTACGCATGGATTTGAAGCTAAGCCTTCTACTTCGCATAGACATGAAACTAAATCAAGTGATTCGCATGGATTTGAAGATAACTCGTTTGTTTCGCATGCAGTTGAAGCTAATTCATGTATAACACAAGTATTTGAAGCTAAACCATTCGTTTCGCATGGATTTGAAGCTAAGCCTTCTACATCGCATTGATTTGAAGCTTAATCATGTGTTTTGCATGGATTTGAATCTAACTCGTTTGTTTCCCCTGCATTTGAAGCTGTATCACTTATACCGCAAGTATCTGAAGCTAAATCATGTGTTTCGCTTGGATTTGAAGCTAAGCCTTCTACTTCCCATTGATTAGAAGCAAAATCATGTGTATCGCATGGATTTGAAGCTAACTCGTTTGGTCCGCTTGCATTGGAAGCTATTACATTTATACCGCAAGTATTTGAAGCTAAACCATTTGTTTCGCATGGATTTGAAGCTACGCCTTCTACTTCGCATTGATTTGAACCTAAATCATTTGTTTCGCATGGAATTGAAGCTACCTCGTTTGTTCGTCCTGCTTTTGAAGCTATATCACTTATATCGCATGGATTTGAAGCTGAACCTACTACATCGCATTGATTCGCAGCTAAATCATGTGTATCGCATGGATTTGAAGCTAACTCGTTCGTTTCGCAAGCAGTTGTAGCTAAATAATGTATATCACAAGAATTTGTAGCTAAATCATTTGTTTTGCATGGATTTGAAGCTAAGCCTTCTACTTCGCATTCATTTGAAGCTAAATCATTTGTTTCGCATGGATTTGAATCTAAGCATTGTACTTCGAATTGATTGGAATCTAAATCATGTGTTTCGTATGGATTTGAAGCTGAACCTTCTACATCGCATTGATTAGAAGCTAAATCATGTGTAACGCGTGGGTTTTGAAGCTAACTCGTTTGATTAGTCTGCATTTGAAGCTATATCGCTTATACCCCAAGTGTTTGAAGCTAAATCATTTGTTTCGCGTGGATTTGAAGCTAAACCTTCTACATCGCATTGATTAGAAGCTAAATCATGTGTCTCGCATGGATTTGAAGCTAACTCGTTCGTTTCGCCTCCATTTGAAACTATGTCACTTATATCGCAAGTATTTAAAGCTAAATCATATGTGCCGCATGGATTTGAAGCTAATTGTTCTACTTCGCATTCATTTGAAGCTAAATCATTTGTTTCGCATTGATTTGAATCTAAGCCTTGTGCTTCGAATTGATTTGAAGCTAAATCTTGTGTATGGCATGGATTTGAAGCTGAACCTTCTACATCGCATTGATTTGAAGCTAAATCATGTGTCTCGCATGGAATTGAAGCTACCTCGTTTGTGCCTACAGCTTTTGAAGCTGTATCACTTATATCGCAAGTATTTGAAGCTAAATCATATGTGTCGCATGTATTAGACGCTGAACCTACTACATCGCATTGATTTGAAGCTAAATCTTGTGTATCGCATGGATTTGAAGCTAAACCTTCTACATCGCATTGAATTGAAACTAAATCATGTGAGTCGCATGGATTTGAAGGTAACTCGTTAGTTTCGCATGCAGTTGTAGCTAAATAATGTATATCACAAGTATTTGTAGCTAAACCATTTGTTTCGCATGGATTTGAAGCTACGCCTTCTACTTCGCATTAATTTGAAGCTAAATCATTTGTTTCGCACGGAATTGAAGCTACCTCGTTTGTTCCTCCTGCTTTTGAAGCTATATCACTTATATCCCATGGATTTGAAGCTGAACCTACCACATCGCATTGATTTGAATCTAAATCATGTGTGTCGCATGCAGTTGAAGCTAAATCATGTCTTTCACAAGTATTTGAAGATGAACCATTTGAATCGCATTGATTTGAACCCGAGCTATCTACTTCGCACTGATTTGCAGCTAAATAATGTGTTTCGCATTGATTTGCAGCTAAATCATGTGTTTCGCATGGATTTGAAGCTAACTCGTTCGTTTCGCATGCAGTTGTAGCTAAATAATGTTTATCACAAGTATTTGTAGTTAAACCATTTGTTTTGCATGGATTTGAAGCCAAGCCTTCTACTTCGCATTCATTTGAAGCTAAATCATTTGTTTCGCATGGACTTGAATCTAAGCCTTGTCCTTCGAATTGATTTGAATCTAAATCATGTGTGTCGTATGGATTTGAAGCTAAACCTTCTACTTCGCATTTATTTGAAGATAAATCGTGTGTTTCGCATGGATTTGAAGCTAAATCGTTAGTTTCGCATGCAGTTGTAGCTAGATAATGTATATCACAAGTATTCGTAGCTAAACCATTTGTTTTGCATGGATTTGAAGCTAAACCTTCTACATCGCATTGATTTGAAGCTAAATCATGTGTCTCGCATGGAATTGAAACTACCTCGTTTGTTCCTACAGCTTTTGAAGCTATATCCCTTATATCGCAAGTATTTGAAGCTAAATCATATGTGTCGCATGGATTTGAAGCTGAACCTACTACATCGCATTGATTTGAAGCTAAATCTTGTGTATCGCATGGATTTGAAGCTTAACCATCTACATCACATTGATTTGAAGCTAAAGCATGTATATAGCATGGATTTGAAACTAACTTGTTTGTTTCGCATGCAGTTGTAGCTATGTAATGTTTATCACAAGTATTTGTAGTTAAACCAATTGTTTTGCATGGATTTGAAGTCAAGCCTTCTTCTTCGCATTCATTTGAAGCTAAATCATTTGTTTCGCATGGATTTGAATCTAAGCATTGTACTTCGAATTGATTTGAAGCTAAATCATGTGTTTCGTATGGATTTGAAGCTGAACCTTCTACATCGCATTGATTTGAAACTAAATCATGTGTCTCGCATGGAATTGAAACTACCTCGTTTGTTCCTACAGCTTTTGAAGCTATATCACTTATATCGCAAGTATTTGAAGCTAAATCATTTGTTTCGCGTGGATTTGAAGCTAAACCTTCTACATCGCATTGATTAGGAGTTAAATCATGTGTCGCTCATGGATTTGAAGCTAACTCGTTAGTTTCGCATGCAGTTGTAGCTAAATAATGTTTATCACAAGTATTCGTAGCTAAACCATTTGTTTTGCATGGATTTGAAGCTACTCCTTCTACTTCGCATTTATTTGAAGCTAAATCATGTGTTTCGCATGGAATTGAAGCAACCTCGTTTGTTCCTCCAGCTTTTGAAGCTATATCACTTATATCGCAAGTATTTGAAGCTAAATCATATGTGTCGCATGGATTTGAAGCTGAACCTACTACATCGCATTGATTTGAAGCTAAATCTTGTGTATGGCATGGATTTGAAGCGAAACCTTCTACATCGCATTGATTTGAAGCTAAATCATGTGTATCGCATGGATTTGAAGTTAACTCGTTTGTTTCGCATGCTGTTGTAGCTATATAATGTTTATCACAAGTATTTGTAGTTAAACCAATTGTTTTGCATGGATTTGAAGCCAAGCCTTCTTCTTCGCATTCATTTGAAGCTAAATCATTTGTTTCGCATGGATTTGAATCTAAACCTTCTACATCGCATTGATTTGAAGCTAAATCATGTGTCTCGCATGGAATTGAAACTACCTCGTTTGTTCCTACAGCTTTTGAAGCTATATCCCTTATATCGAAAGTATTTGAAGCTAAATCATATGTGTCGCATGGATTTGAAACTGAACCTACTACATTGCATTGATTTGAACCTAAATCTTGTGTATCGCATGGATTTGAAGCTTAACTTTCTACATCGCATTGATTTGAAACTAAAGCATGTATATAGCATGGATTTGAAGCTAACTCGTTTGTTTCGCAAGCAGTTGTAGCTAAATAATGTATATCACAAGCATTTGTAGCTAAACCATTTGTTTTGCATGGATTTGAAGCCAAGCCTTCTACTTCGCATTCATTTGAAGCTAAATCATTTGTTTCGCATGGTTTTGAATCTAAGCCTTGTCCTTCGAATTGATTTGAATCTAAATCATGTGTGTCGTATGGATTTGAAGCTAAACCTTCTACTTCGCATTTATTTGAAGCTAAACCTTCTATATTCTATTGATTTGAAGCTAAACCATCTACTTCTTATTGATTTGAAGCTAAACCTTCTACATCGCATTGATTTGAAGATAAATCGTGTGTTTCGCATGGATTTGAAGCTAAATCGTTAGTTTCGCATGCAGTTGTAGCTAAATAATGTATATCACAGGTATTCGTAGCTAAACCATTTGTTTTGCATGGATTTGAAGCTACGCCTTCTACTTCGCATTGATTTGAAGCTGAATCATGTGTTTCGCATGGAATTGATGCTAACTCGTTTGTCTCCCCTGTATTTGAAGCTATATCAGTTATATCAGAAGTATCTGATGCTAAATCATTTGTTTCGCATGGATTTGAAGCTAAACCTTCTACATCGCATTGATTTGAAGCTAAATCATGGGTATCGCATGGATTTTGAAGCTAACACGATTGATTAGTCTTCATTTGAAGCTATATCACTTACACCCCATGTGTTTGAAGCTGTATAATTTGTTTCGCATGGATTTGAAGCTAAATCTTCTTCATCGCATTGATTTGCAGTTAAATCATGTGTTTCGCATCGATTTGAAGCTAACTCGTTCGTTGCGCATGCAGTTAAATCTAAATAACGTATATCGCAAGTATTTGAAGCTAAATCATATGTGTCGCATGGATTTGAAGCTGAACCTACTACATCGCATTGATTTGAAGCTAAATCTTGTGTATCGCATGGATTTGAAGCTAAACCTTCTGCATCGCATTGATTTGAAGCTAAATCATGTGAATCGCATGGATTTGAAGCTAACTCGTTCGTTTTGCATGCAGTTGTAGCTAAATGATGTATATCACAAGTATTTGTATCTAAACCATTTGTTTTGCATGGATTTGAAGCCAAGCCTTCTACTTCGCATTCATTTGAAGCTAAATCATTTGTTTCGTATGGATTTGAAGCTAAACCTTCTACATCGCATTGATTTGAAGCTAAACCTACTATATTCTATTGATTTGAAGCTAAACCTTCTACCTCTTATTGATATGGAGCTAAACCTTCTACAGCGCATGGATTTGAAGCTAAGCCTTCTACTTCGCATTCATTTGAAGCTAACTCGTTAGTTTCGCATGCAGTTGTAGCTAAATAATGTATATCACAAGTATTTGTTGCTAAACCATTTGTTTCGCATGGATTTGAAGCTACGCCTTCTACTTCGCATTGATTTGAAGCTAAATCATGTGTTTCGCATGGAATTGAAGCAACCTCGTTTGTTCCTCCAGCTTTTCAAGCTATATCACTTATATCGCAAGTATTTGAAGCTAAATCATATGTGTCGCATGGATTTGAAGCTGAACCTACTACATCGCATTGATTTGAAGCTAAATCTTGTGTATCGCATGGATTTGAAGCTAAACCTTCTACATCGCATTGATTTGAAGCTAAATCATTTGTTTCGCTTGGATTTGAATCTAAGCCTTGTCCTTCGAATTGATTTGAAGCTAAATCATGTGTTTCGTATGGATTTGAATCTAAACCTTCTACATCGCATTGATTTGAAGCTAAACCTACTACATTCTATTGATTTGAAGCTAAACCTTCTACTTCTTATTGTTTTGAAGCTAAACCTTCTACATCGCATTGATTTGCAGCTAAATCATGTGTTTTGCATGGGTTTGATGCTAACTCGTTTGTCTCCCCTGCATTTGAAGCTATATCAGTTATATCAGAAGTATCTGATGCTAAATCATTTGTTTCGCATGGATTTGAAGCTAAATCTTCTTCATCGCATTGATTTGCAGCTAAATCATGTGTTTCGCATCGATTTGAAGCTAACTCGTTCGTTGCGCATGCAGTTAAATCTAAATAACGTATATCACAAGTATTTGAAGCTAAACCATTTGATACGCATGGATTTGAAGCTAAGCCTTCTACTTCGCATTAATTGGAAGCTAAATCATGTGTCTCGAATGGAATTGAAGCTACCTCGTTTGTTCCTACAGCTTTTGAAGCTATATCACTTATATCGCAAGTATTTGAAGCTAAATCATATGTGTCTCATGGATTTGAAGCTGAACCTACTACATCGCATTGATTTGAAGCTAAATCTTGTGTATCGCATGGATTTGAAGCTAAACCTTCTACATCACATTGATTTGCAGCTGAATCATGTGTTTCGAATGGATTTGAAGCTACGCCTTCTACTTCGCATTGATTTGAAGCTAAATCATTTGTTTCGCATAGAATTGAAGCTACCTCGTTTGTTCATCCTGCTTTTGAAGCTATATCACTTATATCGCATGGATTTGAAGCTGAACCTACTACATCGCATTGATTTGAAGTTAAATCTTGTATATCGCATGGATTTGAAGCAAACTATCTACATCGCATTGATTTGAAGCTTAATCATGTGTATCGCATGGATTTGAAGCTAAACCTTCTACATCACATTGATTTGCAGCTAAATCATGTGTTTCGCATGGATTTGAAGCTAACTCGTTCGTTTCGCATGCAGTTGTAGCTAAATAATGTATATCACAAGTATTTGTAGCTAAACCATTTGTTTTGCATGGATTTGAAGCTAAGCCTTCTACTTCGCATTCATTTGATGCCAAATAATTTGTTTCGCATGGATTTGAATCTAAGCCTTGTCCTTCGAATTGATTTGAAGCTAAATCATGTGTTTCGTATGGATTTGAAGCTAAACCTTCTACATTGCATTGATTTGAAGCTAAACCTACTATATTCTATTGATTCGAAGCTAAACCTTCTACCTCTTATTGATTTGAAGCTAAACCTTCTATATCGCATTGATTTGAAGATACATCGTGTGTTTCGCATTGATTTGAAGCTAACTCGTTATTTTCGCATGCAGTTGTAGCTAAATAATGTATATCACAAGTATTTGTAGCTAAACCATTTGTTTCGCATGGATTTGAAGCTACGCCTTCTACATCGCATTGATTTGAAGCTAAATCATTTGTTTCGCATGGAATTGAAGCTACCTCGTTTGTTCCTCCTGCTTTTGAAGCTATATTACTTATATCGCATGGATTTGAAGCTGAACCTACTACATCGCATTCATTTCAAGCTAAATCTTGTGTATCGCATGGACTTGAAGCTAAACCTTCTACATCGCATTGATGTGAAGATAAATTGTGTGTTTCGCATGGATTTGAAGCTAACTCGTTAGTTTCGCATGCAGTTGTAGCTAAATAATCTATATCACAAGTATTTGTAGCTAAACCATTTGTTTCGCATGGATTTGAAGCTACGCCTTCTACTTCGCATTGATTTGAAGCCAAATCATTTGTTTCGCATGGAATTGAAGCCACCTCGTTTGTTCCTCCAGCTTTTGAAGCTATATAACTTATATCGCAAGTATTTGAAGCTAAATCATATGTGTCGCATGGATTTGAAGCTGAACCTTCTACATCGCATTGATTTGAAGGTAAACCTTCTATATTCTATTGATTTGAAGCTGAACCTTCTACCTCTAATTGATTTGAAGCTAAACCTTCTACATCGCATTGATTTGAAGCTAAATCATGTGTATCGCATGGATTTGAAGTTAACTCGTTTGTTTCGCATGCAGTTGTAGCTAAATAATGTATATCACAAGTATTTGTAGTTAAACCATTTGTTTTGCTTGGATTTGAAGCCAAGCCTTCTACTTCGCATTCATTTGAAGCTAAATCATTTGTTTCGCATGGATTTGAATCTATGCCTTGTCCTTCGAATTGATTTGAATCTAAATCATGTGTGTCGTATGGATTTGAAGCTAAACCTTCTACATCGCATTTATTTGAAGCTAAACCTTCTATATTCTATTGATTCGAAGCTACAACATCTACCTCTTATTGATTTGAAGCAAACCTTCTACATCGCTATGATTTGAAGATAAATCGTGTGTTTCGCATGGATTTGAAGCTAACTCGTTAGTTTCGCAAGCAGTTGTAGCTAAATAATCTATATCACAAGCATTTGTAGTTAAACCATTTGTTTTGCATGGATTTGAAGCTACGCCTTCTACTTCGCATTCATTTGAAGCTAAATCATTTGTTTCGCATGGATTTGAATCTATGCCTTGTCCTTCGAATTGATTTGAAGCTAAATCATATGTGTCGCATGGATTTTGTAGCTGAACCTACTACATCGCATTCATTTGAAGCTAAATCTTGTGTATCGCATGGATTTGAAGCTAAACCTTCTACATCGCATTGATGTGAAGATAAATCGTGTGTTTCGCATAGATTTGAAGCTAACGCGTTAGTTTCGCATGCAGTTGTAGCTAAATAATGTATATCACAAGTATTTGTAGCTAAACCATTTGTTTCGCATGGATTTGAAGCTACGCCTTCTACTTCGCATTGATTTGATGCTAAATCATTTGTTTCGCATAGAATTGAAGCTACCTCGTTTGTTCCTCCTGCTTTTGAAGATATATCACTTATATCGCATGGATTTGAAGCTGAACCTACTACATCGCATTGATTTGAAGCTAAATCATTTGTTTCGCATGGAATTGAAGCCACCTCGTTTGTTCCTCCAGCTTTTGAAGCTATATCACTTATATCGCAAGTATTTGAAGCTAAATCATGTGTTACGCATGGATTTGAAGCTAACTCGTTCGTTTTGCCTGCAGTTGAATCTACATCACTTATATCGCAAGTGTTTGAAGCGAAATCATGTGTTTCGCATGGATTTAAAGCTAACTCGTTCGTTTTGCCTGCAGTTGAATCTACATAACTTATACCCAAGTGTTTGAAGCCAAATCATTTGTTTCGCGTGGATTTGAAGCTAATCCTTCTTCATCGCATTGATTTGCAGCTAAATCATGTGTTTCGCATGGATTTGAAGCGAACTCATTCGTTGCGCATGCAGTTAAATCTAAATAACGTATATCACAAGTATGTCAAGCTAAACAATTTGATTCGCATGGATTTGAAGCTAAGCCTTCTACTTCGCATTGATTTGAAGCTAAATCATTTGTTTCGCATAGAATTGAAGCTACCACGTTTGTTCCTCCTGCTTTTGAAGCTATATCACTTATATCGCAAGGATTTGAAGCTGAACCTACTACATCGCATTGATTTGAAGCTAAATCTTGTACATCGCATGGATTTGAAGCAAACTATCTACATCGCATTGATTTGAAGCTTAATCATGTGTATCGCATGGATTTGAAGCTAAACCTTCTACATCACATTGATTTGCAGCTAAATCATGAGTTTCGCATGGATTTGAAGCTAACTCGTTCGTTTCGCATGCAGTTGTAGCTAAATAACGTATATCACAAGTATTTGTAGCTAAAGCATTTGTTTTGCATGGATTTGAAGCTAATACTTCTAGTTTGCATTCATTTGAAGCTAAATCATTTGTTACGCATGGATTTGAATCTAAGCCTTGTCCTTCGAATTGATTTGAAGCTAAATCACGTGTTACGCTTGGATTTGAAGCTAAACCTTCTACATCGCATTGATTTGAAGCTAAATCATGTTTCTCGCATGGAATTGAAGATATCTCTTTTGGTCCTACAGCTTTTGAAGCTATATCACTTATATCGCAAGTATTTGAAGCTAAATCATATGTGTCGAATGGATTTGAAGCTGAACCTAATACATCGCATTGATTTGAAGCTAAATCTTGTGTATCGCATGGATTTGAAGCTAAACCTTCTACATCACATTGATTTGCAGCTAAATCATGTGTTTCGCATGGATTTAAAGCTAACTCGTTCGTTTTGCCTGCAGTTGAATCTACATCACTTATACCCCAAGTGTTTGAAGCCAAATCATTTGTTTCGCGTGGATTTGAAGCTAATCCTTCTTCATCGCATTGATTTGCAGCTAAATCATGTGTTTCGCATGGATTTGAAGCGAACTCATTCGTTGCGCATGCAGTTAAATCTAAATAACGTATATCACAAGTATGTGAAGCTAAACAATTTGATTCGCATGGATTTGAAGCTAAGCCTTCTACTTCGCATTAATTGGAAGATAAATCACGTGTTTTGCGTGGATTTGAAGCAAAACCTTCTACATCGCATTGATTTGAAGCTAAATCATGTGTTTCGCATGCAGTTGAAGCTAAATCATGTCTTTCACAAGTATTGGAAGATGAACCATTTGAATCGCATTGATTTGAACCCGAGCCGTCTACTTCGCACTGATTTGCAACTAAATAATGTGTTTCGCATGGATTTGAAGCTAAACCTTCTACATCGCATTGATTTGCAGCTGAATCATGTGTTTCGCATGGATTTGATGCTACCTCGTTTGTTCCTCCTGCTTTTGAAGCTATTTCACTTATATCGCATGGATTTGAAGCTGAACCTACTACATTGCATTCATTTGAAGCTAAATCTTGTGTATCGCATGGACTTGAAGCTAAACCTTCTACATCGCATTGATTTGAAGATAAATCATGTGTATCGCATGGATTTGAAGCTAGCTCGTTAGTTTCGCGTGCAGTTGTAGCTAAATAATGTATATCACAAGTATTTGTAGCTAAACCATTTGTTTCGCATGGATTTGAAGCTACGCCTTCCATTTCGCATTGATTTGAATTTAAATCATTTGTTTCGCATGGAATTGAAGCTACCTCGTTTGTTCCTCCTGCTTTTGAAGCTATATCACTTATATCGCATGGATATGAAGCTGAACCTTCTACATCGCATTGATTTGAAGCTAAATCATGTGTTTGGCATTGATTTGAAGCTAAATCATGTGTTTTGCATGCAGTTGAAGCTAATTCATGTCTTTCACAAGCATTTGAAGATGAACCATTTGAATTGCATTCATTTGAACCCGAGCATTCTACTTCGCACTGCTTTGCAGCTAAATAATGTGTTTCGCATGGATTTGAAGCTAACTCGTTCGTTTTGCTTGCAGTTGAATCTACATCACTTATATCGCAAGCGTTTGAAGTTAAATCATGTGTATCGCGTGGAATTGAAGCTACCTCGTTTGTTCCTACAGCTTTTAAAGCTATATCACTTATATCGCAAGTATTTGAAGCTAAATCATATGTGTCGCATGGATTTGAAGCTGAACCTACTACATCGCATTGACTTGAACCTAAATCTTGTGTATGGCATGGATTTGAAGCTAAACCTTCTACATCGCATTGATTTGAAGCTAAATCATGTGTATCGCATGGATTAGAAGCTACGCCTTCCATTTCGCATTGATTTGAAGCTAAATCATTTGTTTCGCATGGAATTGAAGCTACCTCGTTTGTTCCTCCTGCTTTTGAAGCTATATCACTTATATCGCATGGATTTGAAGCTGAACCTACTACATCGCATTGATTTGAAGCTAAATCTTGTGTGTCGCATGGATCTGAAGCTAAGCCTTCTACTTCGCATTGATTTTAAGTTAAATCATTTGTTTCGCATGGAATTGAAGCTTCCTCGTTTGTTCCTCCAGCTTTTGAAGCTATATCATTTATAACGCAAGTATTTGAAGCTAAATCATATGTGTCGCATGGATTTGAATTTGAACCTCCTAGATCGCATGGATTTAAAGCTGAACCTACTACATCGCATTGATTTGAAGCTAAATCATGTGTTTCGTTTGGATTTGAAGCTAAACCTTCTACATCGCATTGATTTGAAGCTAAATCATGTGTCTCGCATGGAATTGAAGCTACCTCGTTTGTTCCTACAGCTTTTGAAGCTATATCACTTATATCGCAAGTATTTAAAGCTAAATCATATGTGTGGCATGTATTAGAAGCTGAAGCTACTACATCGCATTGATTTGAAGCTAAATCTTGTGTATCGCATGGATTTGAAGCTAAACCTTCTACATCGCATTGGTTAGAAGCTAAATCATGTGTTTCGCATGGATTTGAAGCTAACTCGTTCGTTCCGCATGCAGTTAAATCTAAATAACGTATATCACAAGTATTTGAAGCTAAACCATTTGATTCGCATGGATTTGAAGCTAAGCCTTCTACTTCGCACTGATTTGCAGCTAAATAATGTGTTTTGCATGGATTTGAAGCTACCTCGTTCGTTTTGCTTGCAGTTGAATCTACATCACTTATATCGCAAGTATTTGAAGCTAAATCATATGTGTCGCATGGATTTGAAGCTGAACCTACTACATCGCATTGACTTGAAGCTAAATCTTGTGTATGGCATGGATTTGAAGCTAAACCTTCTACATCGCATTGATTTGAAGCTAAATCATGTGTATCGCATGGATTTGAAGCTAGCTCGTTAGTTTCGCGTGCAGTTGTAGCTAAATAATGTATATCACAAGTATTTGTAGCTAAACCATTTGTTTCGCATGGATTTGAAGCTACGCCTTCCATTTCGCATTGATTTGAATTTAAATCATTTGTTTCGCATGGAATTGAAGCTACCTCGTTTGTTCCTCCTGCTTTTGAAGCTATATCACTTATATCGCATGGATATGAAGCTGAACCTACTACATCGCATTGATTTGAAGCTAAATCTTGTGTGTCGCATGGATCTGAAGCTAAGCCTTCTACTTCGCATTGATTTGAAGTTAAATCATTTGTTTCGCATGGAATTGAAGCTTCCTCGTTTGTTCCTCCAGCTTTTGAAGCTATATCACTTATAACGCAAGTATTTGAAGCTAAATCATATGTGTCGCATGGATTTGAATTTGAACCTCCTAGATCGCATGGATTTAAAGCTGAACCTACTACATCGCATTGATTTGAAGCTAAATCATGTGTTTCGTTTGGATTTGAAGCTAAACCTTCTACATCGCATTGATTTGAAGCTAAATCATGTGTCTCGCATAGAATTGAAGCTACCTCGTATGTTCCTACAGCTTTAGAAGCTATATCACTTATATCGCAAGTATTTAAAGCTAAATCATATGTGTGGCATGTATTAGAAGCTGAACCTACTACATCGCATTGATTTGAAGCTAAATCTTGTGTATCGCATGGATTTGAAGCTAAACCTTCTACATCGCATTGGTTAGAAGCTAAATCATGTGTTTCGCATGGATTTGAAGCTAACTCGTTCGTTCCGCATGCAGTTAAATCTAAATAACGTATATCACAAGTATTTGAAGCTAAACCATTTGATTCGCATGGATTTGAAGCTAAGCCTTCTACTTCGCACTGATTTGCAGCCAAATAATGTGTTTTGCATGGATTTGAAGCTACCTCGTTCGTTTTGCTTGCAGTTGAATCTACATCACTTATATCGCAAGTATTTGAAGCTAAATCATATGTGTCGCATGGATTTGAAGCTGAACCTACTACATCGCATTGATTTGAAGCTAAATCTTGTGTATCGCATGGATTTGAAGCTAAACCTTCCACATCGCATTGATTTGAAGCTAAATCATGTGTATCGCATGGATTTGAAGCTAACTCGTTAGTTTCGCATGCAGTTGTAGCTAAATAATCTATATCACAAGTATTTGTAGCTAAACCATTTGTTTCGCATGGATTTGAAGCTACGCCTTCTACTTCGCATTGATTTGAAGCTAAATCATTTGTTTCGCATGGAATTGAAGCCTCCTCGTTTGTTCCTCCAACTTTTGAAGCTATATCACTTATATCGCAAGTATTTGAAGCTAAATCATATGTGTCGCATGGATTTGAAGCTGAACCTTCTACATCGCATTGATTTGCAGCTGAATC
Source organism: Megalopta genalis (assembly GCF_051020955.1). Classification (NCBI taxonomy): domain Eukaryota; kingdom Metazoa; phylum Arthropoda; class Insecta; order Hymenoptera; family Halictidae; genus Megalopta; species Megalopta genalis. Next base: position 34,818 of record NW_027477423.1, read on the forward strand.
ATGTGTTTCGCATGGATTTGAAGCTACCTCGTTTGTTCCTACAGCTTTTGAAGCTATATCACTTATATCGCAAGTATTTGAAGCTAAATCATATGTATCGCATGGATTTGAAGCTGAACCTACTACATCGCATTCATCTGAAGCTAAATCATTTGTTTCGCATGGATTTGAATCTAAGCCTTGCCCTTCGAATTGATTTGAAGCTAAATCATGTGTTTCGTATGGATTTGAAGCTAAACCTTCTACATCGCATTGATTTGAAGCTAAACCTTCTATATTCTATTGATTTGAAGCTAAACCTTCTACCTCTTATTGATTTGAAGCTAAACCTTCTACATCGCATTGATTTGAAGATAAATCGTGTGTTTCGCATAGATTTGAAGCTAACTCGTTAGTTTCGCAAGCAGTTGTAGCTAAATAATGTATATCACAAGTATTTGTAGCTAAACCATTTGTTTCGCATGGATTTGAAGCTACGCCTTCTACTTCGCATTGATTTGAAGCTAAAGCATTTGTTTCGCATGGATTTGAATCTAAGCCTTGTCCTTCGAATTGATTTGAAGCTAAAACATGTGTTTCGTTTGGATTTGAAGCTAAACCTTCTACATCGCATTGATTTGAAGCTAAATCATGTGTCTCGCATGGAATTGAAGCTACCTCGTTTGTTCCTACAGCTTTTGAAGCTATATCACTTATATCGCAAGTATTTCAAGCTAAATCATATGTGTCGCATGGATTTGAAGCTGAACCTACTACATCGCATTGATTTGAAGCTAAACCTTCCACATCGCATTCATTTGAAGCTAAATCATGTGTATCGCATGGATTTGAAGCTAACTCGTTAGTTCCGCATGCAGTTGTAGCTAAATAATCTATATCACAAGTATTTGTAGCTAAACCATTTGTTTCGCATGGATTTGAAGCTACGCCTTCTACTTCGCATTGATTTGAAGCTAAATCATTTGTTTCGCATGGAATTGAAGCCTCCCCGTTTGTTCCTCCAGCTTTTGAAGCTATATCACTTATATCGCAAGTATTTGAAGCTAAATCAAATGTGTCGCATGGGTTTGAAGCTGAACCTTCTACATCGCATTGATTTGAAGCTAAATCTTGTGTATCGCATGGATTTGAAGCTAAACCTTCTACATGACATTGATTTGCAGCTAAATCATGTGTTTCGCATGGATTTGAAGATAACTCGTTCGATTCGCCTCCATTTGAAACTATGTCACTTATATCGCAAGTATTTAAAGCTAAATCATATGTGTCGCATGGATTTGAAGCTGAACCTAATACATCGCATTGATTTGAAGCTAAATCTTGTCTATCGCATGGATTTGAAGCTAAACCTTCTACATCGCATTTATTTGAAGCTAAACCTTCTATATTCCATTGATTTGAAGCTAAACCACCTACCTCTTATAGATTTGAAGCAAACCTTCTACATCGCATTGATTTGAAAATAAATCGTGTGTTTCGCATGGATTTGAAGCTAACTCGTTAGTTTCGCATGCAGTTCTAGCTAAATAATGTATATCACAAGTATTTGTAGCTAAACCATTTGTTTCGCATGGATTTGAAGCTACGCCTTCTACTTCGCATTGATTTGAAGCTAAAGCATTTGTTTCGCATGGATTTGAATCTAAGCCTTGTCCTTCGAATTGATTTGAAGCTAAAACATGTGTTTCGTTTGGATTTGAAGCTAAACCTTCTACATCGCATTGATTTGAAGCTAAATCATGTGTCTCGCATGGAATTGAAGCTACCTCGTTTGTTCCTACAGCTTTTGAAGCTATATCACTTATATCGCAAGTATTTCAAGCTAAATCATATGTGTCGCATGGATTTGAAGCTGAACCTAATACATCGCATTGATTTGAAGCTAAATCTTGTGTATCGCATGGACTTGAAGCTAAACCTTCTACATCACATTGATTAGCAGCTATATCATGTGTTTCGCATGGATTTGAAGCTAACTCGTTCGTTTTGCCTGCAGTTGAATCTACATCACTTATATCGCAAGTGTTTGAAGATAAATCATGTTTATCGCGTGGATTTTTAAGCTAACTCGTTTGATTAGTCTGCATTTGAAGCTATATCACTTATACCCCAAGTGTTTGAAGCTAAATCATTTGTTTCGCGTGGATTTGAAGCTAAACCTTCTACATCGCATTGATTAGAAGCTAAATCATTTGTTTCGCATGGAATTGAAGCCACCTCGTTTGTTCCTCCGACTTTTGAAGCTATATCACTTATATCGCAAGTATTTGAAGCTAACTCGTTCGTTTCGACTCCATTTGAAACTATGTCACGAATATCGCAAGTTTTTGAAGATACGCCTTCTACATCGCATTGATTTGAAGCTAAATCATTTGTTTCGCATGGAATTGAAGCCACCTCGTTTGTTCCTCCGACTTTTGAAGCTATATCACTTATATCGCAAGTATTTGAAGCTAAATCATATGTGTCGCATGGATTTGAAGCTGAACCTTCTACATCGCATTGATTTGAAGCTAAATCTTGTGTATCGCATGGATTTGAAGCTAAACCTTCTACATCACATTGATTTGCAGCTAAATCATGTGTTTCGCATGGATTTGAAGCCAACTCGTTCGTTTCGCCTCCATTTGAAACTATATCACTTATATCGCAAGTATTTAAAGCTAAATCATATGTGCCGCATGGATTTGAAGCTGAGTCTTCTACTTCGCATTCATCTGAAGCTAAATCATTTGTTTCGCATGGATTTGAATCTAAGCCTTGCCCTTCGAATTGATTTGAAGCTAAATCATGTGTTTCGTATGGATTTGAAGCTAAACCTTCTACATCGCATTGATTTGCAGCTAAATCATGTGTTTCGCCTGTATTCGAAGCTATATCACTTATATCGCAAATATTTGAAGCTAAATCATGTGTTACACTTGGATATGAAGCTAAACCTTCCACATCGCATTGATTTGAAGCTAAATCATGTGTCTCGCATGGAATTGAAGCTACCTCGTTTGTTCCTACAGCTTTTGAAGCTATATCACTTATATCGCAAGTATTTGAAGCTAAATCATATGTGTCGCATGGATTTGAAGCTGAACCTAATACATCGCATTGATTTGAAGCTAAATCTTGTGTATCGCATGGATTTGAAGCTAAACCTTCTACATCGCATTTATTTGAAGCTAAACCTTCTATATTCCATTGATTTGAAGCTAAACCATCTACCTGTTATAGATTTTAAGCAAACCTTCTACATCGCATTGATTTGAAGATAAATCGTGTGTTTCGCATGGATTTGAAGCTAAACCTTCTACATCGCATTGATTTGAAGCTAAATCATTTGTTACGCATGGATTTGAATCTAAGCCTTCTCCTTCGAATTGATTTGAAGCTAAATCATGTGTTTCGTATGGATTTGAAGCTAAACATTCTACATCGCATTGATTTGAAGCTAAACCTTCTACATTCTATTGATTTGAAGCTAAACCTTCTACCTCTTATTGTTTTGTAGCTGAACCTTCTACATCGCATTGATTTGCAGCTGAATCATGTGTTTCGCATGGATTTGAAGCTACCTCGTTTGTTCCCACAGCTTTTGAAGCTATATCACTTATATCGCATTCATTTGAAGCTAAATCTTGTGTATCGCATGGATTTGAAGCTAAACCTTCTACATCGCATTTATTTGAAGCTAAACCTTCTATATTCCATTGATTTGAAGCTAAACCATCTACCTGTTATAGATTTTAAGCAAACCTTCTACATCGCATTGATTTGAAGATAAATCGTGTGTTTCGCATGGATTTGAAGCTAAACCTTCTACATCGCATTGATTTGAAGCTAAATCATGTGTATCGCATGGATTTGAAGTTAACTCGTTTGTTTCGCATGCAGTTGTAGCTATATAATGTTTATCACAAGTATTTGTAGTTAAACCAATTGTTTTGCATGGATTTGAAGCCAAGCCTTCTTCTTCGCATTCATTTGAAGCTAAATCATTTGTTTCGCATGGATTTGAATCTAAACCTTCTACATCGCATTGATTTGAAGCTAAATCATGTGTCTCGCATGGAATTGAAACTACCTCGTTTGTTCCTACAGCTTTTGAAGCTATATCCCTTATATCGAAAGTATTTGAAGCTAAATCATATGTGTCGCATGGATTTGAAACTGAACCTACTACATTGCATTGATTTGAACCTAAATCTTGTGTATCGCATGGATTTGAAGCTTAACTTTCTACATCGCATTGATTTGAAACTAAAGCATGTATATAGCATGGATTTGAAGCTAACTCGTTTGTTTCGCAAGCAGTTGTAGCTAAATAATGTATATCACAAGCATTTGTAGCTAAGCCATTTGTTTTGCATGGATTTGAAGCCAAGCCTTCTACTTCGCATTCATTTGAAGCTAAATCATTTGTTTCGCATGGTTTTGAATCTAAGCCTTGTCCTTCGAATTGATTTGAATCTAAATCATGTGTGTCGTATGGATTTGAAGCTAAACCTTCTACTTCGCATTTATTTGAAGCTAAACCTTCTATATTCTATTGATTTGAAGCTAAACCATCTACTTCTTATTGATTTGAAGCTAAACCTTCTACATCGCATTGATTTGAAGATAAATCGTGTGTTTCGCATGGATTTGAAGCTAAATCGTTAGTTTCGCATGCAGTTGTAGCTAAATAATGTATATCACAGGTATTCGTAGCTAAACCATTTGTTTTGCATGGATTTGAAGCTACGCCTTCTACTTCGCATTGATTTGAAGCTGAATCATGTGTTTCGCATGGAATTGATGCTAACTCGTTTGTCTCCCCTGTATTTGAAGCTATATCAGTTATATCAGAAGTATCTGATGCTAAATCATTTGTTTCGCATGGATTTGAAGCTAAACCTTCTACATCGCATTGATTTGAAGCTAAATCATGGGTATCGCATGGATTTTGAAGCTAACACGATTGATTAGTCTTCATTTGAAGCTATATCACTTACACCCCATGTGTTAGAAGCTGTATAATTTGTTTCGCATGGATTTGAAGCTAAATCTTCTTCATCGCATTGATTTGCAGTTAAATCATGTGTTTCGCATCGATTTGAAGCTAAACCTTCTGCATCGCATTGATTTGAAGCTAAATCATGTGAATCGCATGGATTTGAAGCTAACTCGTTCGTTTTGCATGCAGTTGTAGCTAAATGATGTATATCACAAGTATTTGTATCTAAACCATTTGTTTTGCATGGATTTGAAGCCAAGCCTTCTACTTCGCATTCATTTGAAGCTAAATCATTTGTTTCGTATGGATTTGAAGCTAAACCTTCTACATCGCATTGATTTGAAGCTAAACCTACTATATTCTATTGATTTGAAGCTAAACCTTCTACCTCTTATTGATATGGAGCTAAACCTTCTACAGCGCATGGATTTGAAGCTAAGCCTTCTACTTCGCATTCATTTGAAGCTAACTCGTTAGTTTCGCATGCAGTTGTAGCTAAATAATGTATATCACAAGTATTTGTTGCTAAACCATTTGTTTCGCATGGATTTGAAGCTACGCCTTCTACTTCGCATTGATTTGAAGCTAAATCATGTGTTTCGCATGGAATTGAAGCAACCTCGTTTGTTCCTCCAGCTTTTCAAGCTATATCACTTATATCGCAAGTATTTGAAGCTAAATCATATGTGTCGCATGGATTTGAAGCTGAACCTACTACATCGCATTGATTTGAAGCTAAATCTTGTGTATCGCATGGATTTGAAGCTAAACCTTCTACATCGCATTGATTTGAAGCTAAATCATTTGTTTCGCTTGGATTTGAATCTAAGCCTTGTCCTTCGAATTGATTTGAAGCTAAATCATGTGTTTCGTATGGATTTGAATCTAAACCTTCTACATCGCATTGATTTGAAGCTAAACCTACTACATTCTATTGATTTGAAGCTAAACCTTCTACCTCTTATTGTTTTGAAGCTAAACCTTCTACATCGCATTGATTTGCAGCTAAATCATGTGTTTTGCATGGGTTTGATGCTAACTCGTTTGTCTCCCCTGCATTTGAAGCTATATCAGTTATATCAGAAGTATCTGATGCTAAATCATTTGTTTCGCATGGATTTGAAGCTAAATCTTCTTCATCGCATTGATTTGCAGCTAAATCATGTGTTTCGCATCGATTTGAAGCTAACTCGTTCGTTGCGCATGCAGTTAAATCTAAATAACGTATATCACAAGTATTTGAAGCTAAACCATTTGATACGCATGGATTTGAAGCTAAGCCTTCTACTTCGCATTAATTGGAAGCTAAATCATGTGTCTCGAATGGAATTGAAGCTACCTCGTTTGTTCCTACAGCTTTTGAAGCTATATCACTTATATCGCAAGTATTTGAAGCTAAATCATATGTGTCTCATGGATTTGAAGCTGAACCTACTACATCGCATTGATTTGAAGCTAAATCTTGTGTATCGCATGGATTTGAAGCTAAACCTTCTACATCACATTGATTTGCAGCTGAATCATGTGTTTCGAATGGATTTGAAGCTACGCCTTCTACTTCGCATTGATTTGAAGCTAAATCATTTGTTTCGCATAGAATTGAAGCTACCTCGTTTGTTCATCCTGCTTTTGAAGCTATATCACTTATATCGCATGGATTTGAAGCTGAACCTACTACATCGCATTGATTTGAAGTTAAATCTTGTATATCGCATGGATTTGAAGCAAACTATCTACATCGCATTGATTTGAAGCTTAATCATGTGTATCGCATGGATTTGAAGCTAAACCTTCTACATCACATTGATTTGCAGCTAAATCATGTGTTTCGCATGGATTTGAAGCTAACTCGTTCGTTTCGCATGCAGTTGTAGCTAAATAATGTATATCACAAGTATTTGTAGCTAAACCATTTGTTTTGCATGGATTTGAAGCTAAGCCTTCTACTTCGCATTCATTTGATGCCAAATAATTTGTTTCGCATGGATTTGAATCTAAGCCTTGTCCTTCGAATTGATTTGAAGCTAAATCATGTGTTTCGTATGGATTTGAAGCTAAACCTTCTACATTGCATTGATTTGAAGCTAAACCTACTATATTCTATTGATTCGAAGCTAAACATTCTACCTCTTATTGATTTGAAGCTAAACCTTCTATATCGCATTGATTTGAAGATACATCGTGTGTTTCGCATTGATTTGAAGCTAACTCGTTATTTTCGCATGCAGTTGTAGCTAAATAATGTATATCACAAGTATTTGTAGCTAAACCATTTGTTTCGCATGGATTTGAAGCTACGCCTTCTACATCGCATTGATTTGAAGCTAAATCATTTGTTTCGCATGGAATTGAAGCTACCTCGTTTGTTCCTCCTGCTTTTGAAGCTATATTACTTATATCGCATGGATTTGAAGCTGAACCTACTACATCGCATTCATTTCAAGCTAAATCTTGTGTATCGCATGGACTTGAAGCTAAACCTTCTACATCGCATTGATTTGAAGATAAATTGTGTGTTTCGCATGGATTTGAAGCTAACTCGTTAGTTTCGCATGCAGTTGTAGCTAAATAATCTATATCACAAGTATTTGTAGCTAAACCATTTGTTTCGCATGGATTTGAAGCTACGCCTTCTACTTCGCATTGATTTGAAGCCAAATCATTTGTTTCGCATGGAATTGAAGCCACCTCGTTTGTTCCTCCAGCTTTTGAAGCTATATAACTTATATCGCAAGTATTTGAAGCTAAATCATATGTGTCGCATGGATTTGAAGCTGAACCTTCTACATCGCATTGATTTGAAGGTAAACCTTCTATATTCTATTGATTTGAAGCTGAACCTTCTACCTCTAATTGATTTGAAGCTAAACCTTCTACATCGCATTGATTTGAAGCTAAATCATGTGTATCGCATGGATTTGAAGTTAACTCGTTTGTTTCGCATGCAGTTGTAGCTAAATAATGTATATCACAAGTATTTGTAGTTAAACCATTTGTTTTGCTTGGATTTGAAGCCAAGCCTTCTACTTCGCATTCATTTGAAGCTAAATCATTTGTTTCGCATGGATTTGAATCTATGCCTTGTCCTTCGAATTGATTTGAATCTAAATCATGTGTGTCGTATGGATTTGAAGCTAAACCTTCTACATCGCATTTATTTGAAGCTAAACCTTCTATATTCTATTGATTCGAAGCTACAACATCTACCTCTTATTGATTTGAAGCAAACCTTCTACATCGCTATGATTTGAAGATAAATCGTGTGTTTCGCATGGATTTGAAGCTAACTCGTTAGTTTCGCAAGCAGTTGTAGCTAAATAATCTATATCACAAGCATTTGTAGTTAAACCATTTGTTTTGCATGGATTTGAAGCTACGCCTTCTACTTCGCATTCATTTGAAGCTAAATCATTTGTTTCGCATGGATTTGAATCTATGCCTTGTCCTTCGAATTGATTTGAAGCTAAATCATATGTGTCGCATGGATTTTGTAGCTGAACCTACTACATCGCATTCATTTGAAGCTAAATCTTGTGTATCGCATGGATTTGAAGCTAAACCTTCTACATCGCATTGATGTGAAGATAAATCGTGTGTTTCGCATAGATTTGAAGCTAACGCGTTAGTTTCGCATGCAGTTGTAGCTAAATAATGTATATCACAAGTATTTGTAGCTAAACCATTTGTTTCGCATGGATTTGAAGCTACGCCTTCTACTTCGCATTGATTTGATGCTAAATCATTTGTTTCGCATAGAATTGAAGCTACCTCGTTTGTTCCTCCTGCTTTTGAAGATATATCACTTATATCGCATGGATTTGAAGCTGAACCTACTACATCGCATTGATTTGAAGCTAAATCATTTGTTTCGCATGGAATTGAAGCCACCTCGTTTGTTCCTCCAGCTTTTGAAGCTATATCACTTATATCGCAAGTATTTGAAGCTAAATCATGTGTTACGCATGGATTTGAAGCTAACTCGTTCGTTTTGCCTGCAGTTGAATCTACATCACTTATATCGCAAGTGTTTGAAGCTAAATCATGTGTTTCGCATGGATTTAAAGCTAACTCGTTCGTTTTGCCTGCAGTTGAATCTACATAACTTATACCCCAAGTGTTTGAAGCCAAATCATTTGTTTCGCGTGGATTCGAAGCTAATCCTTCTTCATCGCATTGATTTGCAGCTAAATCATGTGTTTCGCATGGATTTGAAGCGAACTCATTCGTTGCGCATGCAGTTAAATCTAAATAACGTATATCACAAGTATGTCAAGCTAAACAATTTGATTCGCATGGATTTGAAGCTAAGCCTTCTACTTCGCATTGATTTGAAGCTAAATCATTTGTTTCGCATAGAATTGAAGCTACCACGTTTGTTCCTCCTGCTTTTGAAGCTATATCACTTATATCGCAAGGATTTGAAGCTGAACCTACTACATCGCATTGATTTGAAGCTAAATCTTGTACATCGCATGGATTTGAAGCAAACTATCTACATCGCATTGATTTGAAGCTTAATCATGTGTATCGCATGGATTTGAAGCTAAACCTTCTACATCACATTGATTTGCAGCTAAATCATGAGTTTCGCATGGATTTGAAGCTAACTCGTTCGTTTCGCATGCAGTTGTAGCTAAATAACGTATATCACAAGTATTTGTAGCTAAAGCATTTGTTTTGCATGGATTTGAAGCTAATACTTCTAGTTTGCATTCATTTGAAGCTAAATCATTTGTTACGCATGGATTTGAATCTAAGCCTTGTCCTTCGAATTGATTTGAAGCTAAATCACGTGTTACGCTTGGATTTGAAGCTAAACCTTCTACATCGCATTGATTTGAAGCTAAATCATGTTTCTCGCATGGAATTGAAGATATCTCTTTTGTTCCTACAGCTTTTGAAGCTATATCACTTATATCGCAAGTATTTGAAGCTAAATCATATGTGTCGAATGGATTTGAAGCTGAACCTAATACATCGCATTGATTTGAAGCTAAATCTTGTGTATCGCATGGATTTGAAGCTAAACCTTCTACATCACATTGATTTGCAGCTAAATCATGTGTTTCGCATGGATTTAAAGCTAACTCGTTCGTTTTGCCTGCAGTTGAATCTACATCACTTATACCCCAAGTGTTTGAAGCCAAATCATTTGTTTCGCGTGGATTTGAAGCTAATCCTTCTTCATCGCATTGATTTGCAGCTAAATCATGTGTTTCGCATGGATTTGAAGCGAACTCATTCGTTGCGCATGCAGTTAAATCTAAATAACGTATATCACAAGTATGTGAAGCTAAACAATTTGATTCGCATGGATTTGAAGCTAAGCCTTCTACTTCGCATTAATTGGAAGATAAATCACGTGTTTTGCGTGGATTTGAAGCAAAACCTTCTACATCGCATTGATTTGAAGGTAAACCTTCTATATTCTATTGATTTGAAGCTGAACCTTCTACCTCTAATTGATTTGAAGCTAAACCTTCTACATCGCATTGATTTGAAGCTAAATCATGTGTATCGCATGGATTTGAAGTTAACTCGTTTGTTTCGCATGCAGTTGTAGCTAAATAATGTATATCACAAGTATTTGTAGTTAAACCATTTGTTTTGCTTGGATTTGAAGCCAAGCCTTCTACTTCGCATTCATTTGAAGCTAAATCATTTGTTTCGCATGGATTTGAATCTATGCCTTGTCCTTCGAATTGATTTGAATCTAAATCATGTGTGTCGTATGGATTTGAAGCTAAACCTTCTACATCGCATTTATTTGAAGCTAAACCTTCTATATTCTATTGATTCGAAGCTACAACATCTACCTCTTATTGATTTGAAGCAAACCTTCTACATCGCTATGATTTGAAGATAAATCGTGTGTTTCGCATGGATTTGAAGCTAACTCGTTAGTTTCGCAAGCAGTTGTAGCTAAATAATCTATATCACAAGCATTTGTAGTTAAACCATTTGTTTTGCATGGATTTGAAGCTACGCCTTCTACTTCGCATTCATTTGAAGCTAAATCATTTGTTTCGCATGGATTTGAATCTATGCCTTGTCCTTCGAATTGATTTGAAGCTAAATCATATGTGTCGCATGGATTTTGTAGCTGAACCTACTACATCGCATTCATTTGAAGCTAAATCTTGTGTATCGCATGGATTTGAAGCTAAACCTTCTACATCGCATTGATGTGAAGATAAATCGTGTGTTTCGCATAGATTTGAAGCTAACGCGTTAGTTTCGCATGCAGTTGTAGCTAAATAATGTATATCACAAGTATTTGTAGCTAAACCATTTGTTTCGCATGGATTTGAAGCTACGCCTTCTACTTCGCATTGATTTGATGCTAAATCATTTGTTTCGCATAGAATTGAAGCTACCTCGTTTGTTCCTCCTGCTTTTGAAGATATATCACTTATATCGCATGGATTTGAAGCTGAACCTACTACATCGCATTGATTTGAAGCTAAATCATTTGTTTCGCATGGAATTGAAGCCACCTCGTTTGTTCATCCAGCTTTTGAAGCTATATCACTTATATCGCAAGTATTTGAAGCTAAATCATGTGTTACGCATGGATTTGAAGCTAACTCGTTCGTTTTGCCTGCAGTTGAATCTACATCACTTATATCGCAAGTGTTTGAAGCTAAATCATGTGTTTCGCATGGATTTAAAGCTAACTCGTTCGTTTTGCCTGCAGTTGAATCTACATAACTTATACCCAAGTGTTTGAAGCCAAATCATTTGTTTCGCGTGGATTTGAAGCTAATCCTTCTTCATCGCATTGATTTGCAGCTAAATCATGTGTTTCGCATGGATTTGAAGCGAACTCATTCGTTGCGCATGCAGTTAAATCTAAATAACGTATATCACAAGTATGTCAAGCTAAACAATTTGATTCGCATGGATTTGAAGCTAAGCCTTCTACTTCGCATTGATTTGAAGCTAAATCATTTGTTTCGCATAGAATTGAAGCTACCACGTTTGTTCCTCCTGCTTTTGAAGCTATATCACTTATATCGCAAGGATTTGAAGCTGAACCTACTACATCGCATTGATTTGAAGCTAAATCTTGTACATCGCATGGATTTGAAGCAAACTATCTACATCGCATTGATTTGAAGCTTAATCATGTGTATCGCATGGATTTGAAGCTAAACCTTCTACATCGCATTGATTTGAAGTTAAATCGTCTGTTTCGCATAGATTTGAAGCTAACTCGTTCGTTTCGCATGCAGTTGTAGCTAAATAATGTATATCACAAGTATTTGTAGCTAAACCATTTGTATTGCATGGATTTGAAGCTAATACTTCTAGTTCGCATTCATTTGAAGCTAAATCATTTGTTACGCATGGATTTGAATCTAAGCCTTGTCCTTCGAATTGATTTGAAGCTAAATCACGTGTTACGCTTGGATTTGAAGCTAAACCTTCTACATCGCATTGATTTGAATCTAAATCATGTTTCTCGCATGGAATTGAAGCAATCTCTTTTGTTCCTACAGCTTTTGAAGCTATATCACTTATATCGCAAGTATTTGAAGCTAAATCATATGTGTCGAATGGATTTGAAGCTGAACCTAATACATCGCATTGATTTGAAGCTAAATCTTGTGAATCGCATGGATTTGAAGCTAAACCTACTACATCGCATTGATTTGAAGCTAAATCATGTATATAGCATGGAATTGAAGGTATCTCGTTTGTTTCGCATGCAGTTGTATCTAAATAATGTATATCACAAGTATTTGTAGCTAAACCATTTGTTTCGCATGGATGTGAATCTAAGCCTTGCCCTTCGAATTGATTTGAAGTTAAATCATGTGTTTCGTATGGATTTGAAGCTAAACCTTCTACATCGCAATGATTGGAAGCTAAATCTTGAGTACGGCATGGATTTGAAGCTAAACCTTCTACATCGCATTGATTTGAAGCTGAATCATGTGTATCGCATGGATTTGAAGCTAACTCGTTTGTTTCGCATGCAGTTGTAGCTAAATATTGTATATCACAAGTATTTGTAGCTAAACCATTTGTTTTGCATGGATTTGAAGCTAAGCCTTCTACTTCGCATTCGTTTGAAGCTAAATCATTAGTTTCGCTTGGAATTGAAGCCACCTCGTTTGTTCCTCCAGCTTTTGAAGCTATATCACTTATATCGCAAGTATTTGAAGCTAAATCATATGTGTCGCATGGATTTGAAGCTGAACCTTCTACATCGCATTGATTTGAAGCTAAATCTTGTGTATCGCATGGATTTGAAGCTAAACCTTCTACATCACATTGATTTGCATCTGAATCATGTGTTTCGAATGGATTTGAAGCTACGCCTTCTACTTCGCATTGATTTGAAGCTAAATCATTTGTTTCGCATAGAATTGAAGCTACCTCGTTTGTTCCTCCTGCTTTTGAAGCTATATCACTTATATCGCATGGATTTGAAGCTGAACCTACTACATCGCATTCATTTGAAGCTAAATCTTGTGTATCGCATGGATTTGAAGCTACGTCTTCTACATCGCATTGATTTGAAGCTAAATCATTTGTTTCGCATGGAATTGAAGCAACCTCGTTTGTTCCTCCTGCTTTTGAAGCTATATCACTTATATCGCATGGATTTGAAGCTGAACCTACTACATCGCATTCATTTGAAGCTAAATCTTGTGTATCGCATGGACTTGAAGCTAAACCTTCTACATCGCATTGATTTGAAGATAAATCGTGTGTTTCGCATAGATTTGAAGCTAACTCGTTAGTTTCGCATGCAGTTGTAGCTAAATAATGTATATCACAAGTATTTGTAGCTAAACCATTTGTTTCGAATGGATTTGATGCTACGCCTTCTACTTCGCATTGATTTGAAGCTAAATCATTTGTTTCGCATGGAATTGAAGCTACCTCGTTTGTTCCTCCTGCTTTTGAAGCTATATTACTTATATCGCATGGATTTGAAGCTGAACCTACTACATCGCATTCATTTCAAGCTAAATCTTGTGTATCGCATGGACTTGAAGCTAAACCTTCTACATCGCATTGATTTGAAGATAAATTGTGTGTTTCGCATGGATTTGAAGCTAACTCGTTAGTTTCGCATGCAGTTGTAGCTAAATAATCTATATCACAAGTATTTGTAGCTAAACCATTTGTTTCGCATGGATTTGAAGCTACGCCTTCTACTTCGCATTGATTTGAAGCCAAATCATTTGTTTCGCATGGAATTGAAACCACCTCGTTTGTTCCTCCAGCTTTTGAAGCTATATAACATATATCGCAAGTATTTGAAGCTAAATCATATGTGTCGCATGGATTTGAAGCTGAACCTTCTACATCGCATTGATTTGAAGGTAAACCTTCTATATTCTATTGATTTGAAGCTGAACCTTCTACCTCTAATTGATTTGAAGCTAAACCTTCTACATCGCATTGATTTGAAGCTAAATCATGTGTATCGCATGGATTTGAAGTTAACTCGTTTGTTTCGCATGCAGTTGTAGCTAAATAATGTATATCACAAGTATTTGTAGTTAAACCATTTGTTTTGCTTGGATTTGAAGCCAAGCCTTCTACTTCGCATTCATTTGAAGCTAAATCATTTGTTTCGCATGGATTTGAATCTATGCCTTGTCCTTCGAATTGATTTGAATCTAAATCATGTGTGTCGTATGGATTTGAAGCTAAACCTTCTACATCGCATTTATTTGAAGCTAAACCTTCTATATTCTATTGATTCGAAGCTACAACATCTACCTCTTATTGATTTGAAGCAAACCTTCTACATCGCTATGATTTGAAGATAAATCGTGTGTTTCGCATGGATTTGAAGCTAACTCGTTAGTTTCGCAAGCATTTGTAGCTAAATAATCTATATCACAAGCATTTGTAGTTAAACCATTTGTTTTGCATGGATTTGAAGCTACGCCTTCTACTTCGCATTCATTTGAAGCTAAATCATTTGTTTCGCATGGATTTGAATCTATGCCTTGTCCTTCGAATTGATTTGAAGCTAAATCATATGTGTCGCATGGATTTTGTAGCTGAACCTACTACATCGCATTCATTTGAAGCTAAATCTTGTGTATCGCATGGATTTGAAGCTAAATCTTCTACATCGCATTGATGTGAAGATAAATCGTGTGTTTCGCATAGATTTGAAGCTAACGCGTTAGTTTCGCATGCAGTTGTAGCTAAATAATGTATATCACAAGTATTTGTAGCTAAACCATTTGTTTCGCATGGATTTGAAGCTACGCCTTCTACTTCGCATTGATTTGATGCTAAATCATTTGTTTCGCATAGAATTGAAGCTACCTCGTTTGTTCCTCCTGCTTTTGAAGATATATCACTTATATCGCATGGATTTGAAGCTGAACCTACTACATCGCATTGATTTGAAGCTAAATCATTTGTTTCGCATGGAATTGAAGCCACCTCGTTTGTTCCTCCAGCTTTTGAAGCTATATCACTTATATCGCAAGTATTTGAAGCTAAATCATGTGTTACGCATGGATTTGAAGCTAACTCGTTCGTTTTGCCTGCAGTTGAATCTACATCACTTATATCGCAAGTGTTTGAAGCTAAATCATGTGTTTCGCATGGATTTAAAGCTAACTCGTTCGTTTTGCCTGCAGTTGAATCTACATAACTTATACCCCAAGTGTTTGAAGCCAAATCATTTGTTTCGCGTGGATTTGAAGCTAATCCTTCTTCATCGCATTGATTTGCAGCTAAATCATGTGTTTCGCATGGATTTGAAGCGAACTCATTCGTTGCGCATGCAGTTAAATCTAAATAACGTATATCACAAGTATGTCAAGCTAAACAATTTGATTCGCATGGATTTGAAGCTAAGCCTTCTACTTCGCATTGATTTGAAGCTAAATCATTTGTTTCGCATAGAATTGAAGCTACCACGTTTGTTCCTCCTGCTTTTGAAGCTATATCACTTATATCGCAAGGATTTGAAGCTGAACCTACTACATCGCATTGATTTGAAGCTAAATCTTGTACATCGCATGGATTTGAAGCAAACTATCTACATCGCATTGATTTGAAGCTTAATCATGTGTATCGCATGGATTTGAAGCTAAACCTTCTACATCACATTGATTTGCAGCTAAATCATGAGTTTCGCATGGATTTGAAGCTAACTCGTTCGTTTCGCATGCAGTTGTAGCTAAATAACGTATATCACAAGTATTTGTAGCTAAAGCATTTGTTTTGCATGGATTTGAAGCTAATACTTCTAGTTTGCATTCATTTGAAGCTAAATCATTTGTTACGCATGGATTTGAATCTAAGCCTTGTCCTTCGAATTGATTTGAAGCTAAATCACGTGTTACGCTTGGATTTGAAGCTAAACCTTCTACATCGCATTGATTTGAAGCTAAATCATGTTTCTCGCATGGAATTGAAGATATCTCTTTTGTTCCTACAGCTTTTGAAGCTATATCACTTATATCGCAAGTATTTGAAGCTAAATCATATGTGTCGAATGGATTTGAAGCTGAACCTAATACATCGCATTGATTTGAAGCTAAATCTTGTGTATCGCATGGATTTGAAGCTAAACCTTCTACATCACATTGATTTGCAGCTAAATCATGTGTTTCGCATGGATTTAAAGCTAACTCGTTCGTTTTGCCTGCAGTTGAATCTACATCACTTATACCCCAAGTGTTTGAAGCCAAATCATTTGTTTCGCGTGGATTTGAAGCTAATCCTTCTTCATCGCATTGATTTGCAGCTAAATCATGTGTTTCGCATGGATTTGAAGCGAACTCATTCGTTGCGCATGCAGTTAAATCTAAATAACGTATATCACAAGTATGTGAAGCTAAACAATTTGATTCGCATGGATTTGAAGCTAAGCCTTCTACTTCGCATTAATTGGAAGATAAATCACGTGTTTTGCGTGGATTTGAAGCAAAACCTTCTACATCGCATTGATTTGAAGCTAAATCATGTGTTTCGCATGCAGTTGAAGCTAAATCATGTCTTTCACAAGTATTGGAAGATGAACCATTTGAATCGCATTGATTTGAACCCGAGCCGTCTACTTCGCACTGATTTGCAACTAAATAATGTGTTTCGCATGGATTTGAAGCTAAACCTTCTACATCGCATTGATTTGCAGCTGAATCATGTGTTTCGCATGGATTTGATGCTACCTCGTTTGTTCCTCCTGCTTTTGAAGCTATTTCACTTATATCGCATGGATTTGAAGCTGAACCTACTACATTGCATTCATTTGAAGCTAAATCTTGTGTATCGCATGGACTTGAAGCTAAACCTTCTACATCGCATTCATTTGAAGATAAATCGTGTGTTTCGCATAGATTTGAAGCTAACTCGTTAGCTTCGCATGCAGTTGTAGCTAAATAATGTATATCACAAGTATTTGTAGCTAAACCATTTGTTTCGAATGGATTTGATGCTACGCCTTCTACTTCGCATTGATTTGAAGCTAAATCATTTGTTTCGCATAGATTTGAAGCTACCACGTTTGTTCCTCCTACTTTTGAAGCTATATCACTTATATCGCAAGGATTTGAAGCTGTACCTACTACATCGCATTGATTTGAAGCTAAATCTTGTATATCGCATGGATTTGAAGCAAACTATCTACATCGCATTGATTTGAAGCTTAATCTTGTGTATCGCATGGATTTGAAGCTAAACCTTCTACATCGCATTGATTTGAAGTTAAATCGTCTGTTTCGCATAGATTTGAAGCTAACTCGTTCGTTTTGCATGCAGTTGTAGCTAAATAATGTATATCACAAGTATTTGTAGCTAAACCATTTGTATTGCATGGATTTGAAGCTAATACTTCTAGTTCGCATTCATTTGAAGCTAAATCATTTGTTACGCATGGATTTGAATCTAAGCCTTGTCCTTCGAATTGATTTGAAGCTAAATCACGTGTTACGCTTGGATTTGAAGCTAAACCTTCTACATCGCATTGATTTGAATCTAAATCATGTTTCTCGCATGGAATTGAAGCAATCTCTTTTGTTCCTACAGCTTTTGAAGCTATATCACTTATATCGCAAGTATTTGAAGCTAAATCATATGTGTCGAATGGATTTGAAGCTGAACCTAATACATCGCATTGATTTGAAGCTAAATCTTGTGAATCGCATGGATTTGAAGCTAAACCTACTACATCGCATTGATTTGAAGCTAAATCATGTATATAGCATGGAATTGAAGGTATCTCGTTTGTTTCGCATGCAGTTGTATCTAAATAATGTATATCACAAGTATTTGTAGCTAAACCATTTGTTTCGCATGGATTTGAATCTAAGCCTTGCCCTTCGAATTGATTTGAAGTTAAATCATGTGTTTCGTATGGATTTGAAGCTAAACCTTCTACATCGCAATGATTGGAAGCTAATTCTTGAGTACGGCATGGATTTGAAGCTAAACCTTCTACATCGCATTGATTTGAAGCTGAATCATGTGTATCGCATGGATTTGAAGCTAACTCGTTTGTTTCGCATGCAGTTGTAGCTAAATATTGTATATCACAAGTATTTGTAGCTAAACCATTTGTTTTGCATGGATTTGAAGCTAAGCCTTCTACTTCGCATTCGTTTGAAGCTAAATCATTAGTTTCGCTTGGAATTGAAGCCACCTCGTTTGTTCCTCCAGCTTTTGAAGCTATATCACTTATATCGCAAGTATTTGAAGCTAAATCATATGTGTCGCATGGATTTGAAGCTGAACCTTCTACATCGCATTGATTTGAAGCTAAATCTTGTGTATCGCATGGATTTGAAGCTAAACCTTCTACATCACATTGATTTGCATCTGAATCATGTGTTTCGAATGGATTTGAAGCTACGCCTTCTACTTCGCATTGATTTGAAGCTAAATCATTTGTTTCGCATAGAATTGAAGCTACCTCGTTTGTTCCTCCTGCTTTTGAAGCTATATCACTTATATCGCATGGATTTGAAGCTGAACCTACTACATCGCATTCATTTGAAGCTAAATCTTGTGTATCGCATGGATTTGAAGCTACGTCTTCTACATCGCATTGATTTGAAGCTAAATCATTTGTTTCGCATGGAATTGAAGCAACCTCGTTTGTTCCTCCTGCTTTTGAAGCTATATCACTTATATCGCATGGATTTGAAGCTGAACCTACTACATCGCATTCATTTGAAGCTAAATCTTGTGTATCGCATGGACTTGAAGCTAAACCTTCTACATCGCATTGATTTGAAGATAAATCGTGTGTTTCGCATAGATTTGAAGCTAACTCGTTAGTTTCGCATGCAGTTGTAGCTAAATAATGTATATCACAAGTATTTGTAGCTAAACCATTTGTTTCGAATGGATTTGATGCTACGCCTTCTACTTCGCATTGATTTGAAGCTAAATCATTTGTTTCGCATAGAATTGAAGCTACCACGTTTGTTCCTCCTGCTTTTGAAGCTATATCACTTATATCGCAAGGATTTGAAGCTGAACCTACTACATCGCATTGATTTGAAGCTAAATCTTGTATATCGCATGGATTTGAAGCAAACTATCTACATCGCATTGATTTGAAGCTTAATCTTGTGTATCGCATGGATTTGAAGCTAAACCTTCTACATCACATTGAATTGCAGCTAAATCATGAGTTTCGCATGGATTTGAAGCTAACTCGTTTGTTTCGCATGCAGTTGTAGCTAAATAATGTATATCACAAGTATTTGTAGCTAAACCATTTGTTTCGCATGGATTTGAATCTACGCCTTCTACATCGCATTGATTTGAAGCTAAATCATTTGTGTCGCATGGAATTGAAGCTACCTCGTTTGTTCCTCCTGCTTTTGAAGCTATATCACTTATATCGCATGGATTTGAAGCTGAACCTACTACATCGCATTCATTTGAAGCTAAATCTTGTATATCGCATGGACTTGAAGCTAAACCTTCTACATCGCATTGATTTGAAGATAAATCGTGTGTTTCGCATAGATTTGAAGCTAACTCGTTAGGTTCGCATGCAGTTGTAGCTAAATAATGTATATCACAAGTATTTGTAGCTAAACCAATTGTTTCGAATGGATTTGATGCTACGCCTTCTACTTCGCATTGATTTGAAGCTAAATCATTTGTTTCGCATAGAATTGAAGCTACCACGTTTGTTCCTCCTGCTTTTGAAGCTATATCACTTATATCGCAAGGATTTGAAGCTGAACCTACTACATCGCATTGATTTGAAGCTAAATCTTGTACATCGCATGGATTTGAAGCAAACTATCTACATCGCATTGATTTGAAGCTTAATCATGTGTATCGCATGGATTTGAAGCTAAATCTTGTGAATCGCATGGATTTGAAGCTAAACCTACTACATCGCATTGATTTGAAGCTAAATCATGTATATAGCATGGAATTGAAGGTATCTCGTTTGTTTCGCATGCAGTTGTATCTAAATAATGTATATCACAAGTATTTGTAGCTAAACCATTTGTTTCGCATGAATTTGAATCTAAGCCTTGCCCTTCGAATTGATTTGAAGTTAAATCATGTGTTTCGTATGGATTTGAAGCTAAACCTTCTACATCGCAATGATTGGAAGCTAAATCTTGAGTATGGCATGGATTTGAAGCTAAACCTTCTACATCGCATTGATTTGAAGCTGAATCATGTGTATCGCACGGATTTGAAGCTAACTCGTTTGTTTCGCATGCAGTTGTAGCTAAATAATGTATATCACAAGTATTTGTAGCTAAACCATTTGTTTTGCATGGATTTGAAGCTAAGCCTTCTACTTCGCATTCATTTGAAGCTAAATCATTAGTTTCGCTTGGAATTGAAGCCACCTCGTTTGTTCCTCCAGCTTTTGAAGCTATATCACTTATATCGCAAGTATTTGAAGCTAAATCATATGTGTCGCATGGATTTGAAGCTGAACCTTCTACATCGCACTGATTTGAAGCTAAATCTTGTGTATCGCATGGATTTGAAGCTAAACCTTCTACATCACATTGATTTGCATCTGAATCATGTGTTTCGAATGGATTTGAAGCTAACTCGTTCGTTTCACATGCAGTTGTAGCTAACTAATGTATATCACAAGTATTTGTAGCTAAACCATTTGTTTTGCATGGATTTGAAGCTAACTCGTTAGGTTCGCATGCAGTTGTAGCTAAATAATGTATATCACAAGCATTTGTAGCTAAACCATTTGTTTCGCATGGATTTGAAGCTACGCCTTCTACATCGCATTGATTTGAAGCTAAATCATTTGTTTCGCATGGAATTGAAGCTACCTCGTTTGTTCCTCCTGCTTTTGAAGCTATATCACTTATATCGCATGGATTTGAAGCTGAACCTACTACATCGCATTGATTTGAAGCTAAATCTTGTACATCGCATGGATTTGAAGCAAACTATCTACATCGCATTGATTTGAAGCTTAATCATGTGTATCGCATGGATTTGAAGCTAAACCTTCTACATCACATTGATTTGCAGCTAAATCATGAGTTTCGCATGGATTTGAAGCTAACTCGTTCGTTTCGCATGCAGTTGTAGCTAAATAATGTATATCGCAAGTATTTGTAGCTAAACCATTTGTATTGCATGGATTTGAAGCTAATACTTCTAGTTCGCATTCATTTGAAGCTAAATCATTTGTTACGCATGGATTTGAATCTAAGCCTTGTCCTTCGAATTGATTTGAAGCTAAATCACGTGTTACGCTTGGATTTGAGGCTAAACCTTCTACATCGCATTGATTTGAATCTAAATCATGTTTCTCGCATGGAATTGAAGCTATCTCTTTTGTTCCTACAGCTTTTGAAGCTATATCACTTATATCGCAAGTATTTGAAGCTAAATCATATGTGTCGAATGGATTTGAAGCTGAACCTAATACATCGCATTGATTTGAAGCTAAATCTTGTGAATCGCATGGATTTGAAGCTAAACCTACTACATCGCATTGATTTGAAGCTAAATCATGTATATAGCATGGAATTGAAGGTATCTCGTTTGTTTCGCATGCAGTTGTATCTAAATAATGTATATCACAAGTATTTGTAGCTAAACCATTTGTTTCGCATGGATTTGAATCTAAGCCTTGCCCTTCGAATTGATTTGAAGTTAAATCATGTGTTTCGTATGGATTTGAAGCTAAACCTTCTACATCGCAATGATTGGAAGCTAAATCTTGAGTATGGCATGGATTTGAAGCTAAACCTTCTACATCGCATTGATTTGAAGCTGAATCATGTGTATCGCACGGATTTGAAGCTAACTCGTTTGTTTCGCATGCAGTTGTAGCTAAATAATGTATATCACAAGTATTTGTAGCTAAACCATTTGTTTTGCATGGATTTGAAGCTAAGCCTTCTACTTCGCATTCATTTGAAGCTAAATCATTAGTTTCGCTTGGAATTGAAGCCACCTCGTTTGTTCCTCCAGCTTTTGAAGCTATATCACTTATATCGCAAGTATTTGAAGCTAAATCATATGTGTCGCATGGATTTGAAGCTGAACCTTCTACATCGCACTGATTTGAAGCTAAATCTTGTGTATCGCATGGATTTGAAGCTAAACCTTCTACATCACATTGATTTGCATCTGAATCATGTGTTTCGAATGGATTTGAAGCTAACTCGTTCGTTTCACATGCAGTTGTAGCTAACTAATGTATATCACAAGTATTTGTAGCTAAACCATTTGTTTTGCATGGATTTGAAGCTAACTCGTTAGGTTCGCATGCAGTTGTAGCTAAATAATGTATATCACAAGCATTTGTAGCTAAACCATTTGTTTCGCATGGATTTGAAGCTACGCCTTCTACATCGCATTGATTTGAAGCTAAATCATTTGTTTCGCATGGAATTGAAGCTACCTCGTTTGTTCCTCCTGCTTTTGAAGCTATATCACTTATATCGCATGGATTTGAAGCTGAACCTACTACATCGCATTGATTTGAAGCTAAATCTTGTACATCGCATGGATTTGAAGCAAACTATCTACATCGCATTGATTTGAAGCTTAATCATGTGTATCGCATGGATTTGAAGCTAAACCTTCTACATCACATTGATTTGCAGCTAAATCATGAGTTTCGCATGGATTTGAAGCTAACTCGTTCGTTTCGCATGCAGTTGTAGCTAAATAATGTATATCGCAAGTATTTGTAGCTAAACCATTTGTATTGCATGGATTTGAAGCTAATACTTCTAGTTCGCATTCATTTGAAGCTAAATCATTTGTTACGCATGGATTTGAATCTAAGCCTTGTCCTTCGAATTGATTTGAAGCTAAATCACGTGTTACGCTTGGATTTGAGGCTAAACCTTCTACATCGCATTGATTTGAATCTAAATCATGTTTCTCGCATGGAATTGAAGCTATCTCTTTTGTTCCTACAGCTTTTGAAGCTATATCACTTATATCGCAAGTATTTGAAGCTAAATCATATGTGTCGAATGGATTTGAAGCTGAACCTAATACATCGCATTGATTTGAAGCTAAATCTTGTGAATCGCATGGATTTGAAGCTAAACCTACTACATCGCATTGATTTGAAGCTAAATCATGTATATAGCATGGAATTGAAGGTATCTCGTTTGTTTCGCATGCAGTTGTATCTAAATAATGTATATCACAAGTATTTGTAGCTAAACCATTTGTTTTGCATGGATTTGAAGCTAACTCGTTATTTTCTCATGCGGTTGTAGCTAAATAATGTATATCACAAGTATTTGTAGCTAAACCATTTGTTTCGCATGGATTTGAAGCTACGCCTTCTACATCGCATTGATTTGAAGCTAAATCATTTGTTTCGCATGGAATTGAAGCTACCTCGTTTGTTCCTCCTGGTTTTGAAGCTATATCACTTATATCGCATGGATTTGAAGCTGAACCTACTACATCGCATTGATTTGAAGCTAAATCTTGTGTATCGCATGGATCTGAAGCTAAGCCTTCTACTTCGCATTGATTTGAAGTTAAATCATTTGTTTCGCATGGAATTGAAGCATCCTCGTTTGTTCCTCCAGCTTTTGAAGCTATACCACTTATATCGCAAGTATTTGAAGCTAAATCATATGTGTCGCATGGATTTGAAGCTGAACCTACTACATCGCATTGATTTGAAGCTAAATCTTGTGTATCGCATGGATTTGAAGCTAAACCTTCTACATCACATTGATTAGCAGCTATATCATGTGTTTCGCATGGATTTGAAGCTAACTCGTTCGTTTTGCCTGCAGTTGAATCTACATCACTTATATCGCAAGTGTTTGAGGATAAATCATGTGTATCGCATGGATGTTTAAGCTAACTCGTTTGAATAGTCTGCATTTGAAGCTATATCACTTATACCCCAAGTGTTTGAAGCTAAATCATTTGTTTCGCGTGAATTTGAAGCTAAACCTTCTACATCGCATTGGTTAGAAGCTAAATCATGTGTTTCGCATGGATTTGAAGCTAACTCGTTCGTTCCGCATGCAGTTAAATCTAAATAACGTATATCACAAGTATTTGAAGCTAAACCATTTGATTCGCATGGATTTGAAGCTAAGCCTTCTACTTCGCATTAATTGGAAGATAAATCACGTGTTTTGCATGGATTTCAAGCTAAACCTTCTACATCGCATTGATTTGAAGCTAAATCATGTGTTTGGCATTGATTTGAAGCTAAATCATGTGTTTTGCATGCAGTTGAAGCTAATTCATGTCTTTCACAAGTATTTGAAGATGAACCATTTGAATTGCATTCATTTGAACCCGAGCATTCTACTTCGCACTGCTTTGCAGCTAAATAATGTGTTTCGCATGGATTTGAAGCTAACTCGTTCGTTTTGCTTGCAGTTGAATCTACATCACTTATATCGCAAGCGTTTGAAGTTAAATCATGTGTATCGCGTGGAATTGAAGCTACCTCGTTTGTTCCTACAGCTTTTAAAGCTATATCACTTATATCGCAAGTATTTGAAGCTAAATCATATGTGTCGCATGGATTTGAAGCTGAACCTACTACATCGCATTGACTTGAACCTAAATCTTGTGTATGGCATGGATTTGAAGCTAAACCTTCTACATCGCATTGATTTGAAGCTAAATCATGTGTATCGCATGGATTAGAAGCTACGCCTTCCATTTCGCATTGATTTGAAGCTAAATCATTTGTTTCGCATGGAATTGAAGCTACCTCGTTTGTTCCTCCTGCTTTTGAAGCTATATCACTTATATCGCATGGATTTGAAGCTGAACCTACTACATCGCATTGATTTGAAGCTAAATCTTGTGTGTCGCATGGATCTGAAGCTAAGCCTTCTACTTCGCATTGATTTTAAGTTAAATCATTTGTTTCGCATGGAATTGAAGCTTCCTCGTTTGTTCCTCCAGCTTTTGAAGCTATATCATTTATAACGCAAGTATTTGAAGCTAAATCATATGTGTCGCATGGATTTGAATTTGAACCTCCTAGATCGCATGGATTTAAAGCTGAACCTACTACATCGCATTGATTTGAAGCTAAATCATGTGTTTCGTTTGGATTTGAAGCTAAACCTTCTACATCGCATTGATTTGAAGCTAAATCATGTGTCTCGCATGGAATTGAAGCTACCACGTTTGTTCCTCCTGCTTTTGAAGCTATATCACTTATATCGCAAGGATTTGAAGCTGAACCTACTACATCGCATTGATTTGAAGCTAAATCTTGTATATCGCATGGATTTGAAGCAAACTATCTACATCGCATTGATTTGAAGCTTAATCTTGTGTATCGCATGGATTTGAAGCTAAACCTTCTACATCACATTGAATTGCAGCTAAATCATGAGTTTCGCATGGATTTGAAGCTAACTCGTTTGTTTCGCATGCAGTTGTAGCTAAATAATGTATATCACAAGTATTTGTAGCTAAACCATTTGTTTCGCATGGATTTGAATCTACGCCTTCTACATCGCATTGATTTGAAGCTAAATCATTTGTGTCGCATGGAATTGAAGCTACCTCGTTTGTTCCTCCTGCTTTTGAAGCTATATCACTTATATCGCATGGATTTGAAGCTGAACCTACTACATCGCATTCATTTGAAGCTAAATCTTGTATATCGCATGGACTTGAAGCTAAACCTTCTACATCGCATTGATTTGAAGATAAATCGTGTGTTTCGCATAGATTTGAAGCTAACTCGTTAGGTTCGCATGCAGTTGTAGCTAAATAATGTATATCACAAGTATTTGTAGCTAAACCAATTGTTTCGAATGGATTTGATGCTACGCCTTCTACTTCGCATTGATTTGAAGCTAAATCATTTGTTTCGCATAGAATTGAAGCTACCACGTTTGTTCCTCCTGCTTTTGAAGCTATATCACTTATATCGCAAGGATTTGAAGCTGAACCTACTACATCGCATTGATTTGAAGCTAAATCTTGTACATCGCATGGATTTGAAGCAAACTATCTACATCGCATTGATTTGAAGCTTAATCATGTGTATCGCATGGATTTGAAGCTAAATCTTGTGAATCGCATGGATTTGAAGCTAAACCTACTACATCGCATTGATTTGAAGCTAAATCATGTATATAGCATGGAATTGAAGGTATCTCGTTTGTTTCGCATGCAGTTGTATCTAAATAATGTATATCACAAGTATTTGTAGCTAAACCATTTGTTTCGCATGAATTTGAATCTAAGCCTTGCCCTTCGAATTGATTTGAAGTTAAATCATGTGTTTCGTATGGATTTGAAGCTAAACCTTCTACATCGCAATGATTGGAAGCTAAATCTTGAGTATGGCATGGATTTGAAGCTAAACCTTCTACATCGCATTGATTTGAAGCTGAATCATGTGTATCGCACGGATTTGAAGCTAACTCGTTTGTTTCGCATGCAGTTGTAGCTAAATAATGTATATCACAAGTATTTGTAGCTAAACCATTTGTTTTGCATGGATTTGAAGCTAAGCCTTCTACTTCGCATTCATTTGAAGCTAAATCATTAGTTTCGCTTGGAATTGAAGCCACCTCGTTTGTTCCTCCAGCTTTTGAAGCTATATCACTTATATCGCAAGTATTTGAAGCTAAATCATATGTGTCGCATGGATTTGAAGCTGAACCTTCTACATCGCACTGATTTGAAGCTAAATCTTGTGTATCGCATGGATTTGAAGCTAAACCTTCTACATCACATTGATTTGCATCTGAATCATGTGTTTCGAATGGATTTGAAGCTAACTCGTTCGTTTCACATGCAGTTGTAGCTAACTAATGTATATCACAAGTATTTGTAGCTAAACCATTTGTTTTGCATGGATTTGAAGCTAACTCGTTAGGTTCGCATGCAGTTGTAGCTAAATAATGTATATCACAAGCATTTGTAGCTAAACCATTTGTTTCGCATGGATTTGAAGCTACGCCTTCTACATCGCATTGATTTGAAGCTAAATCATTTGTTTCGCATGGAATTGAAGCTACCTCGTTTGTTCCTCCTGCTTTTGAAGCTATATCACTTATATCGCATGGATTTGAAGCTGAACCTACTACATCGCATTGATTTGAAGCTAAATCTTGTACATCGCATGGATTTGAAGCAAACTATCTACATCGCATTGATTTGAAGCTTAATCATGTGTATCGCATGGATTTGAAGCTAAACCTTCTACATCACATTGATTTGCAGCTAAATCATGAGTTTCGCATGGATTTGAAGCTAACTCGTTCGTTTCGCATGCAGTTGTAGCTAAATAATGTATATCGCAAGTATTTGTAGCTAAACCATTTGTATTGCATGGATTTGAAGCTAATACTTCTAGTTCGCATTCATTTGAAGCTAAATCATTTGTTACGCATGGATTTGAATCTAAGCCTTGTCCTTCGAATTGATTTGAAGCTAAATCACGTGTTACGCTTGGATTTGAGGCTAAACCTTCTACATCGCATTGATTTGAATCTAAATCATGTTTCTCGCATGGAATTGAAGCTATCTCTTTTGTTCCTACAGCTTTTGAAGCTATATCACTTATATCGCAAGTATTTGAAGCTAAATCATATGTGTCGAATGGATTTGAAGCTGAACCTAATACATCGCATTGATTTGAAGCTAAATCTTGTGAATCGCATGGATTTGAAGCTAAACCTACTACATCGCATTGATTTGAAGCTAAATCATGTATATAGCATGGAATTGAAGGTATCTCGTTTGTTTCGCATGCAGTTGTATCTAAATAATGTATATCACAAGTATTTGTAGCTAAACCATTTGTTTCGCATGGATTTGAATCTAAGCCTTGCCCTTCGAATTGATTTGAAGTTAAATCATGTGTTTCGTATGGATTTGAAGCTAAACCTTCTACATCGCAATGATTGGAAGCTAAATCTTGAGTATGGCATGGATTTGAAGCTAAACCTTCTACATCGCATTGATTTGAAGCTGAATCATGTGTATCGCACGGATTTGAAGCTAACTCGTTTGTTTCGCATGCAGTTGTAGCTAAATAATGTATATCACAAGTATTTGTAGCTAAACCATTTGTTTTGCATGGATTTGAAGCTAAGCCTTCTACTTCGCATTCATTTGAAGCTAAATCATTAGTTTCGCTTGGAATTGAAGCCACCTCGTTTGTTCCTCCAGCTTTTGAAGCTATATCACTTATATCGCAAGTATTTGAAGCTAAATCATATGTGTCGCATGGATTTGAAGCTGAACCTTCTACATCGCACTGATTTGAAGCTAAATCTTGTGTATCGCATGGATTTGAAGCTAAACCTTCTACATCACATTGATTTGCATCTGAATCATGTGTTTCGAATGGATTTGAAGCTAACTCGTTCGTTTCACATGCAGTTGTAGCTAACTAATGTATATCACAAGTATTTGTAGCTAAACCATTTGTTTTGCATGGATTTGAAGCTAACTCGTTAGGTTCGCATGCAGTTGTAGCTAAATAATGTATATCACAAGCATTTGTAGCTAAACCATTTGTTTCGCATGGATTTGAAGCTACGCCTTCTACATCGCATTGATTTGAAGCTAAATCATTTGTTTCGCATGGAATTGAAGCTACCTCGTTTGTTCCTCCTGCTTTTGAAGCTATATCACTTATATCGCATGGATTTGAAGCTGAACCTACTACATCGCATTGATTTGAAGCTAAATCTTGTACATCGCATGGATTTGAAGCAAACTATCTACATCGCATTGATTTGAAGCTTAATCATGTGTATCGCATGGATTTGAAGCTAAACCTTCTACATCACATTGATTTGCAGCTAAATCATGAGTTTCGCATGGATTTGAAGCTAACTCGTTCGTTTCGCATGCAGTTGTAGCTAAATAATGTATATCGCAAGTATTTGTAGCTAAACCATTTGTATTGCATGGATTTGAAGCTAATACTTCTAGTTCGCATTCATTTGAAGCTAAATCATTTGTTACGCATGGATTTGAATCTAAGCCTTGTCCTTCGAATTGATTTGAAGCTAAATCACGTGTTACGCTTGGATTTGAGGCTAAACCTTCTACATCGCATTGATTTGAATCTAAATCATGTTTCTCGCATGGAATTGAAGCTATCTCTTTTGTTCCTACAGCTTTTGAAGCTATATCACTTATATCGCAAGTATTTGAAGCTAAATCATATGTGTCGAATGGATTTGAAGCTGAACCTAATACATCGCATTGATTTGAAGCTAAATCTTGTGAATCGCATGGATTTGAAGCTAAACCTACTACATCGCATTGATTTGAAGCTAAATCATGTATATAGCATGGAATTGAAGGTATCTCGTTTGTTTCGCATGCAGTTGTATCTAAATAATGTATATCACAAGTATTTGTAGCTAAACCATTTGTTTAGCATGGATTTGAAGCTAACTCGTTATTTTCTCATGCGGTTGTAGCTAAATAATGTATATCACAAGTATTTGTAGCTAAACCATTTGTTTCGCATGGATTTGAAGCTACGCCTTCTACATCGCATTGATTTGAAGCTAAATCATTTGTTTCGCATGGAATTGAAGCTACCTCGTTTGTTCCTCCTGGTTTTGAAGCTATATCACTTATATCGCATGGATTTGAAGCTGAACCTACTACATCGCATTGATTTGAAGCTAAATCTTGTGTATCGCATGG
Organism: Megalopta genalis; assembly: GCF_051020955.1. Lineage (NCBI taxonomy): Eukaryota > Metazoa > Arthropoda > Insecta > Hymenoptera > Halictidae > Megalopta > Megalopta genalis. The sequence continues at coordinate 64,909 of NW_027477423.1, forward strand.
ATCTGAAGCTAAGCCTTCTACTTCGCATTGATTTGAAGTTAAATCATTTGTTTCGCATGGAATTGAAGCATCCTCGTTTGTTCCTCCAGCTTTTGAAGCTATACCACTTATATCGCAAGTATTTGAAGCTAAATCATATGTGTCGCATGGATTTGAAGCTGAACCTACTACATCGCATTGATTTGAAGCTAAATCTTGTGTATCGCATGGATTTGAAGCTAAACCTTCTACATCACATTGATTAGCAGCTATATCATGTGTTTCGCATGGATTTGAAGCTAACTCGTTCGTTTTGCCTGCAGTTGAATCTACATCACTTATATCGCAAGTGTTTGAGGATAAATCATGTGTATCGCATGGATGTTTAAGCTAACTCGTTTGAATAGTCTGCATTTGAAGCTATATCACTTATACCCCAAGTGTTTGAAGCTAAATCATTTGTTTCGCGTGAATTTGAAGCTAAACCTTCTACATCGCATTGGTTAGAAGCTAAATCATGTGTTTCGCATGGATTTGAAGCTAACTCGTTCGTTCCGCATGCAGTTAAATCTAAATAACGTATATCACAAGTATTTGAAGCTAAACCATTTGATTCGCATGGATTTGAAGCTAAGCCTTCTACTTCGCATTAATTGGAAGATAAATCACGTGTTTTGCATGGATTTCAAGCTAAACCTTCTACATCGCATTGATTTGAAGCTAAATCATGTGTTTGGCATTGATTTGAAGCTAAATCATGTGTTTTGCATGCAGTTGAAGCTAATTCATGTCTTTCACAAGTATTTGAAGATGAACCATTTGAATTGCATTCATTTGAACCCGAGCATTCTACTTCGCACTGCTTTGCAGCTAAATAATGTGTTTCGCATGGATTTGAAGCTAACTCGTTCGTTTTGCTTGCAGTTGAATCTACATCACTTATATCGCAAGCGTTTGAAGTTAAATCATGTGTATCGCGTGGAATTGAAGCTACCTCGTTTGTTCCTACAGCTTTTAAAGCTATATCACTTATATCGCAAGTATTTGAAGCTAAATCATATGTGTCGCATGGATTTGAAGCTGAACCTACTACATCGCATTGACTTGAACCTAAATCTTGTGTATGGCATGGATTTGAAGCTAAACCTTCTACATCGCATTGATTTGAAGCTAAATCATGTGTATCGCATGGATTAGAAGCTACGCCTTCCATTTCGCATTGATTTGAAGCTAAATCATTTGTTTCGCATGGAATTGAAGCTACCTCGTTTGTTCCTCCTGCTTTTGAAGCTATATCACTTATATCGCATGGATTTGAAGCTGAACCTACTACATCGCATTGATTTGAAGCTAAATCTTGTGTGTCGCATGGATCTGAAGCTAAGCCTTCTACTTCGCATTGATTTTAAGTTAAATCATTTGTTTCGCATGGAATTGAAGCTTCCTCGTTTGTTCCTCCAGCTTTTGAAGCTATATCATTTATAACGCAAGTATTTGAAGCTAAATCATATGTGTCGCATGGATTTGAATTTGAACCTCCTAGATCGCATGGATTTAAAGCTGAACCTACTACATCGCATTGATTTGAAGCTAAATCATGTGTTTCGTTTGGATTTGAAGCTAAACCTTCTACATCGCATTGATTTGAAGCTAAATCATGTGTCTCGCATGGAATTGAAGCTACCTCGTTTGTTCCTACAGCTTTTGAAGCTATATCACTTATATCGCAAGTATTTAAAGCTAAATCATATGTGTGGCATGTATTAGAAGCTGAACCTACTACATCGCATTGATTTGAAGCTAAATCTTGTGTATCGCATGGATTTGAAGCTAAACCTTCTACATCGCATTGGTTAGAAGCTAAATCATGTGTTTCGCATGGATTTGAAGCTAACTCGTTCGTTCCGCATGCAGTTAAATCTAAATAACGTATATCACAAGTATTTGAAGCTAAACCATTTGATTCGCATGGATTTGAAGCTAAGCCTTCTACTTCGCACTGATTTGCAGCTAAATAATGTGTTTTGCATGGATTTGAAGCTACCTCGTTCGTTTTGCTTGCAGTTGAATCTACATCACTTATATCGCAAGTATTTGAAGCTAAATCATATGTGTCGCATGGATTTGAAGCTGAACCTACTACATCGCATTGACTTGAAGCTAAATCTTGTGTATGGCATGGATTTGAAGCTAAACCTTCTACATCGCATTGATTTGAAGCTAAATCATGTGTATCGCATGGATTTGAAGCTAGCTCGTTAGTTTCGCGTGCAGTTGTAGCTAAATAATGTATATCACAAGTATTTGTAGCTAAACCATTTGTTTCGCATGGATTTGAAGCTACGCCTTCCATTTCGCATTGATTTGAATTTAAATCATTTGTTTCGCATGGAATTGAAGCTACCTCGTTTGTTCCTCCTGCTTTTGAAGCTATATCACTTATATCGCATGGATATGAAGCTGAACCTTCTACATCGCATTGATTTGAAGCTAAATCATGTGTTTGGCATTGATTTGAAGCTAAATCATGTGTTTTGCATGCAGTTGAAGCTAATTCATGTCTTTCACAAGCATTTGAAGATGAACCATTTGAATTGCATTCATTTGAACCCGAGCATTCTACTTCGCACTGCTTTGCAGCTAAATAATGTGTTTCGCATGGATTTGAAGCTAACTCGTTCGTTTTGCTTGCAGTTGAATCTACATCACTTATATCGCAAGCGTTTGAAGTTAAATCATGTGTATCGCGTGGAATTGAAGCTACCTCGTTTGTTCCTACAGCTTTTAAAGCTATATCACTTATATCGCAAGTATTTGAAGCTAAATCATATGTGTCGCATGGATTTGAAGCTGAACCTACTACATCGCATTGACTTGAACCTAAATCTTGTGTATGGCATGGATTTGAAGCTAAACCTTCTACATCGCATTGATTTGAAGCTAAATCATGTGTATCGCATGGATTAGAAGCTACGCCTTCCATTTCGCATTGATTTGAAGCTAAATCATTTGTTTCGCATGGAATTGAAGCTACCTCGTTTGTTCCTCCTGCTTTTGAAGCTATATCACTTATATCGCATGGATTTGAAGCTGAACCTACTACATCGCATTGATTTGAAGCTAAATCTTGTGTGTCGCATGGATCTGAACCTAAGCCTTCTACTTCGCATTGATTTTAAGTTAAATCATTTGTTTCGCATGGAATTGAAGCTTCCTCGTTTGTTCCTCCAGCTTTTGAAGCTATATCATTTATAACGCAAGTATTTGAAGCTAAATCATATGTGTCGCATGGATTTGAATTTGAACCTCCTAGATCGCATGGATTTAAAGCTGAACCTACTACATCGCATTGATTTGAAGCTAAATCATGTGTTTCGTTTGGATTTGAAGCTAAACCTTCTACATCGCATTGATTTGAAGCTAAATCATGTGTCTCGCATGGAATTGAAGCTACCTCGTTTGTTCCTACAGCTTTTGAAGCTATATCACTTATATCGCAAGTATTTAAAGCTAAATCATATGTGTCGCATGGATTTGAAGCTGAACCTTCTACATCGCATTGATTTGCAGCTGAATCATGTGTTTCGCATGGATTTGAAGCTACCTCGTTTGTTCCTACAGCTTTTGAAGCTATATCACTTATATCGCAAGTATTTGAAGCTAAATCATATGTATCGCATGGATTTGAAGCTGAACCTACTACATCGCATTCATCTGAAGCTAAATCATTTGTTTCGCATGGATTTGAATCTAAGCCTTGCCCTTCGAATTGATTTGAAGCTAAATCATGTGTTTCGTATGGATTTGAAGCTAAACCTTCTACATCGCATTGATTTGAAGCTAAACCTTCTATATTCTATTGATTTGAAGCTAAACCTTCTACCTCTTATTGATTTGAAGCTAAACCTTCTACATCGCATTGATTTGAAGATAAATCGTGTGTTTCGCATAGATTTGAAGCTAACTCGTTAGTTTCGCAAGCAGTTGTAGCTAAATAATGTATATCACAAGTATTTGTAGCTAAACCATTTGTTTCGCATGGATTGGAAGCTACGCCTTCTACTTCGCATTGATTTGAAGCTAAAGCATTTGTTTCGCATGGATTTGAATCTAAGCCTTGTCCTTCGAATTGATTTGAAGCTAAAACATGTGTTTCGTTTGGATTTGAAGCTAAACCTTCTACATCGCATTGATTTGAAGCTAAATCATGTGTCTCGCATGGAATTGAAGCTACCTCGTTTGTTCCTACAGCTTTTGAAGCTATATCACTTATATCGCAAGTATTTCAAGCTAAATCATATGTGTCGCATGGATTTGAAGCTGAACCTACTACATCGCATTGATTTGAAGCTAAACCTTCCACATCGCATTCATTTGAAGCTAAATCATGTGTATCGCATGGATTTGAAGCTAACTCGTTAGTTCCGCATGCAGTTGTAGCTAAATAATCTATATCACAAGTATTTGTAGCTAAACCATTTGTTTCGCATGGATTTGAAGCTACGCCTTCTACTTCGCATTGATTTGAAGCTAAATCATTTGTTTCGCATGGAATTGAAGCCTCCCCGTTTGTTCCTCCAGCTTTTGAAGCTATATCACTTATATCGCAAGTGTTTGAAGCTAAATCAAATGTGTCGCATGGGTTTGAAGCTGAACCTTCTACATCGCATTGATTTGAAGCTAAATCTTGTGTATCGCATGGATTTGAAGCTAAACCTTCTACATGACATTGATTTGCAGCTAAATCATGTGTTTCGCATGGATTTGAAGATAACTCGTTCGATTCGCCTCCATTTGAAACTATGTCACTTATATCGCAAGTATTTAAAGCTAAATCATATGTGTCGCATGGATTTGAAGCTGAACCTAATACATCGCATTGATTTGAAGCTAAATCTTGTCTATCGCATGGATTTGAAGCTAAACCTTCTACATCGCATTTATTTGAAGCTAAACCTTCTATATTCCATTGATTTGAAGCTAAACCACCTACCTCTTATAGATTTGAAGCAAACCTTCTACATCGCATTGATTTGAAAATAAATCGTGTGTTTCGCATGGATTTGAAGCTAACTCGTTAGTTTCGCATGCAGTTCTAGCTAAATAATGTATATCACAAGTATTTGTAGCTAAACCATTTGTTTCGCATGGATTTGAAGCTACGCCTTCTACTTCGCATTGATTTGAAGCTAAAGCATTTGTTTCGCATGGATTTGAATCTAAGCCTTGTCCTTCGAATTGATTTGAAGCTAAAACATGTGTTTCGTTTGGATTTGAAGCTAAACCTTCTACATCGCATTGATTTGAAGCTAAATCATGTATCTCGCATGGAATTGAAGCTACCTCGTTTGTTCCTACAGCTTTTGAAGCTATATCACTTATATCGCAAGTATTTCAAGCTAAATCATATGTGTCGCATGGATTTGAAGCTGAACCTAATACATCGCATTGATTTGAAGCTAAATCTTGTGTATCGCATGGACTTGAAACTAAACCTTCTACATCACAATGATTAGCAGCTATATCATGTGTTTCGCATGGATTTGAAGCTAACTCGTTCGTTTTGCCTGCAGTTGAATCTACATCACTTATATCGCAAGTGTTTGAAGATAAATCATGTTTATCGCGTGGATTTTTAAGCTAACTCGTTTGATTAGTCTGCATTTGAAGCTATATCACTTATACCCCAAGTGTTTGAAGCTAAATCATTTGTTTCGCGTGGATTTGAAGCTAAACCTTCTACATCGCATTGATTAGAAGCTAAATCATTTGTTTCGCATGGAATTGAAGCCACCTCGTTTGTTCCTCCGACTTTTGAAGCTATATCACTTATATCGCAAGTATTTGAAGCTAACTCGTTCGTTTCGACTCCATTTGAAACTATGTCACGAATATCGCAAGTTTTTGAAGATACGCCTTCTACATCGCATTGATTTGAAGCTAAATCATTTGTTTCGCATGGAATTGAAGCCACCTCGTTTGTTCCTCCGACTTTTGAAGCTATATCACTTATATCGCAAGTATTTGAAGCTAAATCATATGTGTCGCATGGATTTGAAGCTGAACCTTCTACATCGCATTGATTTGAAGCTAAATCTTGTGTATCGCATGGATTTGAAGCTAAACCTTCTACATCACATTGATTTGCAGCTAAATCATGTGTTTCGCATGGATTTGAAGCCAACTCGTTCGTTTCGCCTCCATTTGAAACTATATCACTTATATCGCAAGTATTTAAAGCTAAATCATATGTGCCGCATGGATTTGAAGCTGAGTCTTCTACTTCGCATTCATCTGAAGCTAAATCATTTGTTTCGCATGGATTTGAATCTAAGCCTTGCCCTTCGAATTGATTTGAAGCTAAATCATGTGTTTCGTATGGATTTGAAGCTAAACCTTCTACATCGCATTGATTTGCAGCTAAATCATGTGTTTCGCCTGTATTCGAAGCTATATCACTTATATCGCAAATATTTGAAGCTAAATCATGTGTTACACTTGGATATGAAGCTAAACCTTCCACATCGCATTGATTTGAAGCTAAATCATGTGTCTCGCATGGAATTGAAGCTACCTCGTTTGTTCCTACAGCTTTTGAAGCTATATCACTTATATCGCAAGTATTTGAAGCTAAATCATATGTGTCGCATGGATTTGAAGCTGAACCTAATACATCGCATTGATTTGAAGCTAAATCTTGTGTATCGCATGGATTTGAAGCTAAACCTTCTACATCGCATTTATTTGAAGCTAAACCTTCTATATTCCATTGATTTGAAGCTAAACCATCTACCTGTTATAGATTTTAAGCAAACCTTCTACATCGCATTGATTTGAAGATAAATCGTGTGTTTCGCATGGATTTGAAGCTAAACCTTCTACATCGCATTGATTTGAAGCTAAATCATTTGTTACGCATGGATTTGAATCTAAGCCTTCTCCTTCGAATTGATTTGAAGCTAAATCATGTGTTTCGTATGGATTTGAAGCTAAACATTCTACATCGCATTGATTTGAAGCTAAACCTTCTACATTCTATTGATTTGAAGCTAAACCTTCTACCTCTTATTGTTTTGTAGCTGAACCTTCTACATCGCATTGATTTGCAGCTGAATCATGTGTTTCGCATGGATTTGAAGCTACCTCGTTTGTTCCCACAGCTTTTGAAGCTATATCACTTATATCGCATTCATTTGAAGCTAAATCTTGTGTATCGCATGGATTTGAAGCTAAACCTTCTACATCGCATTGATTTGAAGATAAATCGTGTGTTTCGCATGCAGTTGTAGCTAAATAATCTATATCACAAGTATTTGTAGCTAAACCATTTGTTTCGCATGGATTTGAAGCTACGCCTTCTACTTCGTATTGATTTGAAGCTAAATCATTTGTTTCGCTTGGAATTGAAGCCTCCTCGTTTGTTCCTCCAGCTTTTGAAGCTATATCACTTATATCGCAAGTATTTGAAGCCAAATCATATGTGTCGCATGGGTTTGAAGCTGAACCTTCTACATCGCATTGATTTGAAGCTAAATCTTGTGTATCGCATGGATTTGAAGCTAAACCTTCTACATCACATTGATTTGCAGCTAAATCATGTGTTTCGCATAGATTTGAAGCTAACTCGTTCGTTTCGCCTCCATTTGAAACTATGTCACTTATATCGCAAGTATTTAAAGCTAAATCATGTGTGCCGCATGGATTTGAAGCTGAGCCTTCTACTTCGCATTCATCTGAAGCTAAATCATTTGTTTCGCATGGATTTGAATCTAAGCCTTGCCCTTCGAATTGATTTGAAGCTAAATCATGTGTTTCGTATGGATTTGAATCTAAACCTTCTACATCGCATTGATTTGAAGCTAAACCTTCTATATTCTATTGATTTGAAGCTAAACCTTCTATATTCTATTGATTTGAAGCTAAACCTTCTACCTCTTATTGATTTGAAGCTAAACCTTCTACATCGCATTGATTTGAAGATAAATCGTGCGATTCGCATAGATTTGAAGCTAACTCGTTAGTTTCGCAAGCAGTTGTAGCTAAATAATGTATATCACAAGTATTTGTAGCTAAACCATTTGTTTCGCATGGATTTGAAGCTAAACCTTCTACATCGCATTGATTTGCAGCTGAATCATGTGTTTCGCATGGATTTGAAGCTACCTCGTTTGTTCCTACAGCTTTTGAAGCTATATCACTTATATCGCAAGTATTTGAAGCTAAATCATATGTGTCACATGGATTTGAAGCTGAACCTACTACAGCGCATTGATTTGAAGCTAAATCTTGTGTATCGCATGGATTTGGAGCTAAACCTTCCACATCGCATTGATTTGAAGCTAAATCATGTGTTTCGCATGCAGTTGAAGCTAAATCATGTCTTTCACAAGTATTTGAAGATGAACCATTTGAATCGCATTGATTTGAAACCGAGCCTTCTACTTCGCACCTATTTGCAGCTAAATAATGTGTTCCGCATGGATTTGAAGTAAACCTTCTACATCCCATGGATTTGAATATAAATCATGTGTTTGGCATGGATTTGAATCTGAACCTACTACATGGCATTGATTTGATGCTAAATCTTGTGTATCGCATGGATTTGAAGCTAAACCTTCTACATCGCATTGATTTGAAGCTAAATCATGTATATAGCATGGATTTGAAGCTATCTCGTTTGTTTCGCATGCAGTTGTAGCTAAATAATGTATATCACAAGTATTTGTAGCTAAACCATTTGTTTTGCATGGATTTGAAGCTAAGCCTTCTACTTCGCATTCATTTGAAGCTAAATCACTTGTTTCGCATGGATTTGAATCTAAGCCTTGTCCGTCGAATTGATTTGAATCTAAATCATGTGTTTCGTATGGATTTGAAGCTAAACCTTCTACATCGCATTGAATTAAAGCTAAACCTTCTACATTCTATTGATTTGAAGCTAAACCTTCTACCTCATATTGTTTTGAAGCTAAAACTACTACATCGCACTGATTTGCAGCTAAATCATGTGTTTCGCATGGATTTGAAGGTAACTCGTTCATTTCGCCTGCAGCTGAATCTACATCACTTATATCGCTAGTATTTGAAGTTAAATCATGTGTATCGCTTGGATTTTGAAGCTAACTCGTTTGATTAGTCTTCATTGGAAGCTATATCACTTACACCCCAAGTGTTTGAAGCTATATCATTTGTTTCGCATGGATTTGAAGCTAAACCTTCTACATCGCATTGATTTGAAGCTAAATCATGTTTCTCGCATGGAATTGAAGCTACCTCGTTTGTTCCTACAGCTTTTGAAGCTATATCACTTATATCGCAAGTATTTGAAGCTAAATCATATGTGTCGCATGGATTTGAAGCTGAACCTACTACATCGCATTGATTTGAAGCTAAATCTTGTGTATCGCATGGATTTGAAGCTAAACCTACTACATCGCATTGATTTGAAGCTAAATCATGTATATAGCATGGATTTGATGCTATCTCATTTGTTTCGCATGCAGTTGTATCTAAATAATGTATATC